>NC_091314.1:7445035-7717535 GCF_038502225.1 Cherax quadricarinatus | reverse complement strand
TGAAGTTCCTCGACTTGTAGTCCTTGGAACGCAGGCGAAAGAGATACATGATTATATACATTTGGAAAAGCCTAAAGGGATTAGTACCAAATTTGCACACGAAAATCACTCCCTGTGAAAGCAAAGGACTCGGCAGACGATGCAACATTCCCCCAATGAAAAGCAGGGGTGCCACTAGTATACTGAGAGACAACACAGTAAGTGTCAGAGGCCCAAGATTGTTCAACTGCCTCCCAGAATACATAAGGGGGATTACCAATAGACCCCTGACTGTCTTCAAGAGGGCACTGGACAGGCACCTAAAGTCAATACCTGACCGGCAGGGCTGTGGTTCGTACGTCGGGTTGCGTGAGGCTAACAGTAACAGCCTGGTTGATCAGGCTCTGATCCACCACGAGGCCTGGTCACAGACCGAGCCGCGGGGGCGTTGACCCCCGGAATCTTCTCCACGTATTAAATTGGTGTTGTACAGCGTCGCAGCAAGAGCAAGTCTGAGTGGGTTATTTTGTTAAATATGTAGTGGATTATTCAGCGCTGTATGACCCTAGTAGGTTTAACGCTTTGTTTTGATTATAATAATGATGTGGTGGTTGATACGGAAGTTAGAAATGGTTTTTGTAATATTAGTTCAGGTAGAGATAGAGCTGATATATGTAACAGTCTCAGCTTGTAAATAAAATTAAGTTTATTTAGGCGCAGGTACACATGAGTACGATTATTATACATACTGTAAATTACCTAGGATAACTCAAAATTACCTAGGATAACTCAAAATTACCTAGGATAACTCAAAATTACCTAGGATAACTCAAAATTACCTAGGATAACTCAAAATTACCTAGGATAACTCAAAATTACCTAGGATAACTCAAAATTACCTAGGATAACTCAAAATTACCTAGGATAACTCAAAATTACCTAGGATAACTCAAAATTACCTAGGATAACTCAAAATTACCTAGGATAACTCAAAATTACCTAGGATAACTCAAAATTACCTAGGATAACTCAAAAAAGACAGAGTGGCTTATTTCCGATGAGGAACCGTAAACCTAAGTGTAAAACCCAGTGTACTAGAGAGAGAGAGAGAGAGAGAGAGAGAGAGAGAGAGAGAGAGAGAGAGAGAGAGAGAGAGAGAGAGAGAGAGAGAGAGAGAGAGAGAGAGAGAGAGAGAGAGAGAGAGAGAGAGAGATATCGTGATAATCTTGCACAGGTGGACGAGGCATATGGTGTGAGTGTTGCGTCAGCGACCATTGTACCAGTATAGTGACCCACATGAGACGGCAGGTACGGCCACCACCACCTTGCTAGTACACTACTTTACTCCACTCATCAAACTCCAGGTTAAACCATCCCTCCCCCAACCACCCAGCTACTGGTATACCTATATTGATGTATGTACGTCTAATATATATTAATGTACGTATATGAGAATTTAAATACATCATGACTAAACTTCTCTCTCCTCCACTTTTCCCTCCCTCAGTCTGTCTGGTCTCTCTCTCTCTCTTTCTCTCGCTCTCACTATCTCTCTCTCAATTTTTTTTTTTTTGCCCCGCTATGGAATAACAAGAATATCTTCACACAAATTACATTTCTGATGTAACTAGACTATCCCAAGATAGTAATTCCCAGGTAGCACAGACTAGCACTTGTGAGACTACCGTCATGGACTACCACAGACAACCTTAATTACCTTTTCTTCCCACTACGTAACTTTAGGCCTAAGTTAATCAAGTCACAGTTTATGGCCTCACAGTATTTCAGAATTTATTTTTCATGCCTGATATAATTCTTACATTAATTATCAAAAATTATATTTTTATATACATAATTTAATGTACGATATAAAGTTGGATTATCTTCTGAAAATAAATCTTTCATGATTTGTCTTTAAAAAAAAAATGCTATAAACTGATTGATTTCTAATGTTATATCAGTGTTAATTATATTACATTTTGCAAATACCATTTAATATTACAGCAATAACAAGTTTACAACAATATCTAACTCTTAGGTAATAAATTTCCAACATTTTTTCATTAATAAATATCTTTAAACTTAATAATCAAAGCCACTATTTCTTTTTATTTTAATGGAATAACCCATCCCATCCTTTTTTGGAATAACTCCCATCCCATCCTTTTTTGGAATAACTCCCATCCCATCCTTTTTTGGAATAACTCCCATCCCATCCTTTTTTGGAATAACTCCCATCCCATCCTTTTTGGAATAACTCCCATCCCATCCTTTTTTGGAATAACTCCCATCCCATCCTTTTTTGGAATAACTCCCATCCCATCCTTTTTTGGAATAACTCCCATCCCATCCTTTTTTGGAATAACTCCCATCCCATCCTTTTTGGAATAACTCCCATCCCATCCTTTTTGGAATAACTCCCATCCCATTCTTTTTGGAATAACTCCCATCCTTTTAGCTGTTCCACAATCTTATTCTCTGTGAACACTTCAAACAAGGTCTCTGCAGCGTCCCATCGGTTAAAGCCTCACCTTGTCTAATTCCAGCACTTAAATGGGACAGCAGCACATTGCTGATGTACCTAATTTTGCTAAATAATAAAAAAAAACACTACCTGCTCCATCCCTTCCTAGCTCCTACAACTCCAGAGAAATTTTTGATCATTACGCTTCTCACTTCCTAGGCGGAAATGCTCTTCTTAGATATACGTTTATATTCATTATTTTTCGTGCCGGACTGGCAGCCAAAATGTCAGGACACAAGTAACACAAGCCATGATAAACCTAGTAATTGGAAGAAGCAAAGTTGTTGACAAAAGTGTCCTCTGCGTCTAAGTGTAATTTAATCTATCGGAACTGATTCACCATTCCATCTCCAGAATAAGTCAACGTTTCGCTCGAGGAGAGCTACTTCTAGTTATGGAAGAGGCCGCTCTTAGAGAGAAACCTTGACCCGATAAAATCTTCAGCTTGTACGTGTGTCTTTGTCTTCATTCATGTTGACAGTAATGCCCTTCATCCCAGCCAGTTGTCGCGATTCATTCTTAACACAAAGAAGGTTTTATTCTTATTATTAACACTGGAGGGTAAACAAGCCAGGATAACACAAGACACCCAGTGTGGTTCTCTGCTCATCTCTCCCAGGAAGCCGCCCATAACAGTTGACTAACGCCCAGGTACCTGCTTACTTCTAGGTGAGCAGTGGCAACTCGTGCAACAGTGGCAATTCGTGATACAGTAGCAATTCGTGCAGTGATAGAACCCGGGTCCTTCACATGCAAGCCGAGGGCGCTACTGCATGAGACATAAGCCACCACATCAGTCTTAAATATCACATCAAGGAAAAATGCCTCCTTTCCAACTCCGAGGTTTTTATGCAGCATCTTAAGAAGAAATCTTTGTTTCTCGCTTGAAACTTTCTACAGTGTTTATTTTCATGTTGTGATTGGAACTGTAGCCCTTTGATGGACAATTTTAGAGATTTTCTTTCCTTTTTTTATTGTTCTTTTTCTGTTTACTTTTCTGGGGCTGTTCCTTTAATATTTACGGTTTTTGTATGGTTCCTTTTCTGTTCTCTGTAGTAACATTAAACAGAAAATCCTGCTTGACCTCAGTCAGAGTCTCTCAGTCTCACTGTAACTGGTACCCCAAATTATTTTGCTATTGTTTCAACCGTTCTTTTATGATTATTTTAGTATTTATATTCCTGACATTATTTCTCCATACTGTATCATTTTTAAATTAGCCGCCTGTGTTCGCCTAGAAGTAGGAGTCAGTCGACTATCGTGAGTCACATTCTAGGAGAGAGCATTCATTGAAAATAAGCCACGCTGCGTGACTTTCTGGAGATATATTGAGTTATTAATCCTCTAGGGGTTATTAACCCCTCCCCCCTGGGGTTAACAATGCAAAGAAAGTCTTCTGGATACAGTTATACAGGCGACCCGGCAGTCCCTGCCTGCCTGCCTCGCCTCAAACCTCATACCCACTACTTTATTAGGCAAACTTTCTCCTGAAATCACCTTACAATACTATCTGAGTCTTCCATGCACTTCTGGTTACCAACACGTCCAGGGTTCAGGAGAATATAAGCCACAAAAGGGATGATAGCTGACTTTGTTGATAAGGTTTGAAGAACTTGTTAATGGGGTATTATAAAGATGATGTCAGTGGTAGGTAGGGGGAGCCTCAAGCACTGTTTGTAACCTACATACAGTGAGCGGCGCCTTGCTGCTACTCCAGGTATCCTGTGCCTACTCCTGGTGTCCTGCGCCTACTCCAGGTACCCTGCTCTACTTCAGGTACTCCTGCGCTTATTCCAGGAACCCTGCTGTCACTCCAGGTCCCCTCAAGGGCGGTTCCTTGATACTGATCAGGGGTTCTTGATCTAAGGAATTCGACCTGTACTCCAATTCTTGCAAGCGAGTCTGAATGCCATTACCCTAGGCGCTGTATGACCCCCACGGGTTTAATGCTGCTCTTTGAATGTAGTAGCAGTAGTTATAATAATAATAATAATAATAATAATAATAATAATAATAATAATAATAATAATAATAATAATAATAATAATAATAATAATTTTAGTTCAGGTACCAGCGGTTACACCGGGTACCCTGAAATTATTCCAGGTACCTTTCTGTTACTCCAGGTCCTCTGTGCCTACTCCGAGTACCCTGCTACTACTCCAGGTACCCTGCTCCTAACTCCTACTTCAGGTACCTTGCTCCTGACTCTTACTCCAGGTACTGTGCTTCTAATTCCTACTCCAGGTGCCTTGCTGCTAACTCCTACTGCAGGCACCCTGCTCCTAACTCCTACTGCAGGTACCCTGTTCCTGACTCCTACTCAAGGTACCCTGCTCCTAATTCCTACTCCAGGTACCCTACTCCTGATTCCTGCTCAGGGTACCCTGTTTCTAACTCCTGCTCCTAACTCGTATTCCAGGTACCCTGCTCCTAACTCCTACTCCAGGTACGCTGTTCCTACTCCAGGTACCCTGCTTTTAACTTCTACTCCAGGTACCCTGCTCCTAATTCTTACTCCAGATACCCTGCTCCTAATTCCTATTCCAGATACCCTGCTCTTAACTCCTACTCCAGGTACCCTGCTCTTAATTCCTACTCCAGATACCCTTCTCCTAATTCCTACTCCAGGTACCCTGCTCCTAACTCCTACTCCAGGTACCCTGCTCCTAATTCCTACTCCAGATACCCTGTTCCTACTCCAGATACCCTGCTCCTAATTCCTACTCCAGATACACTGTTCCTAATTCCTACTCCTTATACCTTGCTCCTAATTCCTACCCCAGGTACCCTATTCCTAACTGCTACTCCACATACCCTGCTCCTAATTGTTAATTCAGTAACTTGTTCCTAACTCCTGCTCAAAGTACCCTGCTCCTAATTCCTACTCCAGGTACCCTGCTCCTAACTCCTGCTCAAAGTACCCTGCTCCTAATTCCTACTCCAGGTACCCTGTTCCTAGCTCCTATTCAAGGTACCCTGCTCCTAATTCCTACTCCAGGTACCCTGCTCCTAACTTCTGCTCCAGATACCCTGTTCCTAACTCCTGCTCAAGGTACCCTGCTCCTAACTCCTACTCCAGGTACCCTGTTCCTAACTCCTATTCAAGGTACCCTGCTCCTAATTCCTACTCCAGGTACCTTTTTCCTAACTCATACTCAAGGTACCCTGCTCCTAACTCCTACTCCAGGTACCTTGTTCCTAACTCCTACTCCAGGTACCCTGCTCCTAATTCTTACTCCATGTACCCTGTTCCTAACTCCTACTCAAGGTACCCTGCTTCTGATTCTTACTCCAGGTACCCTGTTCCTAGCTCTTACTCCAGGTACCCTGCTCCTAATTCGTACTCCAGGTACCCTGCTCCTAATTCCTACTCCAGGTACCCTGCTCCTAACTTCTACTCCAGGTACCTTATTCCTAACTCCTACTCAAGGTACCCTGCTCCTAATTCTTACTCCAGGTACCCTGTCCCAACTCTTCCTCCAGGTACCCTGCTCCTAATTCCTACTCCAGGTACCCTGTTCCTAACTCCTACTCAAGGTACCTTGTTTCTAATTCCTACCCCAGGTACCCTGTTCCTAACTCCTACTCAAGGTACCCTGCTCCTAATTCCTACTCCAGGTACCCTGTTCTGAACTCCTACTCCAGGTACCCTGTTTCTAACTCCTGCTCACGGTACCCTTCTCCTAACTCCTATTCCAGGCACCCTGTTCCTAACCCCTACTCAAGGTACCCTGCTCCTAATTCCTACTCCAGGTACCCTGTTCCTAACTCCTACTCAAGGTACCTTGTTTCTAATTCCTACTCCAGGTACCCTGTTCCTAACTCCTACTCAAGGTACCCTGTTCCTAATTCCTACTCCAGGTACCCTACTGTTGGTACCCATGAGTGAAGTTGATTTTATAATCTAAAGATGAAAGAGAAAAGGCACATTAAATTTAAGTTTATATTACGCTTTTTGTTGGATTATCCTAAGTTGTACAAGACCATAACAACTGCCTAACATCAACGACATTGTAACATGTTTGTCTTATGTGTACAAAGTCTAAATCAATGTCTACTTATTAAACGTATTGATGTAAGAAACACTATCTGTTTATAAATTCAAGTCTCTTCTCAAAAGTCACTTACTCACCCACAACCAAATTAATACTGAATAATTGTATCTTATAAATTGTATATCTTAAATGTTTCTCATTCTTGTATCACAAATGTGTAACCTGAGACCCAATCAAACTTTGTTATCTTTTAATTACATTACCTAACAGAATACTCCATTCTACTGAATGTACATCAATGCATGCAACCATATGACCTGTCTTTGTAATATTCAAACTAATTGTTACTTAAGCTTAATTGTTATCTGGTTACAATAATGTTTTACCACTGAATACATCATTGCTTAGTTAATCTTAAGTTAATTTTAAGCCAGCCCATAATGCTCTGCATACAAGGGGCTTTGGCATGCTGCATTTAACTGTATTCTTTTGTACTTCTCTGTATCATGTTCAAATTAATAAATAAATAAATAAATAAATAAGCTGAATCATAGTTTCTTTTTTAACCAGAGACTCAAGAATAATCTAGTTTACCACTAAATGTATATGTTTTCTTCTACAACTTCTCCCGTCTAATTAAAGAGAATGTAAACAGATGCCATGTTAAGGGAAACATAAGTAAATTTACCAATGAAAGTATGTAAGGCAATGTGACTCACGAAATCGTAATGACACGATTGCAAACAAACCATACCCCGACCGGGATTGAACCCGCGACTGGCGGGAGTTTTGAGACTCTCTGACCGAGGGTTCAATCCCGGCTGGGGTATGGTTTGTTTGCAATCGTGTCATTACGATTTCGTGAGTCATGTTGACGGCAGTGAAGGGACTTGAGCTAGAGTTCGTCACGGCCACGCTAGCTGGAGATTCGTCTGTAAAAACTTGCATTTGTGGTCACAGTGGTGCCTGTGCTAACCTTCCTATGGTGTAGAAATATACCTAGTTGGACGAATCTTATTGTGGCTAGCTGGTCTAGTAGCTAACGCGACGGGCTGGAGTTTTGAGACTCTATGACCGCGGGTTCAATCCCGGCCGGGGTATGGTATGTAAGGCAATTTTTATAACCTTTTTTTTTATAAAATGGATGTAATTGTGGTAAAATTAGATAGAATTTATGTCATACATTTTGAAATCTCCTGTTCATGTAGATTATTATTATTATTATTATTATATTCAAAACTATGCGCTAAACTCACAAGGGTCTGGTCATGTAGAGCATTTCGCTTGGATGATTAATGAGGTTGAATGGGCATGTTAATTCCCTTGTTTTCTAATAATTCAATTCAAAGTTTATTCTCTATAAGTATTACAATGCTGAGTTTACATAATTTGGTTATTGTGTCGTTTACATGTAGTAAAATAATAATTACAGAGTGTACCACTAGAACGCCTAGCATGGCTAGGCATTTCAGGCAGACTTAGTTTAATTCTTAATTTTAAAATATGACAAATTATGAGGTAAGTTGGTATTATGGCTAAGTGACTAAATACTAGTTTGTGAGTTTAGCAATGTGAATGCTTTTGTTTTGGCACAATACATAGTTTCAGTATTGGAGTATCACAGGATTCATTATTTTAAGATTGAGATTAATATTTCTGTTTATGGTCAAATGGGTGAGTGAGTGTAAGTGTGAACCACCAGGTGGTATTCGTGTAGTTAGTTGACGGGGTGTATCAGGGAGATAAGATGTTTTCTAATGGTAGTTTTGAAGGTGATGAATGTGTCTGCAGTTCTAGAGTTCTCAGGTAGGGTGTTCCAGATTTTAGGGCCTTTGACATACATTGAATTTTTGTAAAGGTTTAGTGGGTTCTGTCACAACTATCAAGAAAGCGTTTTAGGTCAAGGTTGATATTGGAGTTTAAGGCCCTGTAGATGTAGATTGCACAGTAGTAAGTGTGGATGTACTGAACAGGGAGTAAGTTTAGATCTATGAAGAGTGGGGGGTGTGTTGCCAGGGATGGGATTTAGTGATTATTCTTACTATGGCTTTTTGTTGGGTTATTATTGGCTTTAGGTGTGTTGCTGCAGTTGATCCCCAAGCACAAATAGCATAGGTGAGGTATGGATAAATAAGTGAGTGGTATAGTGCGAGAAGGGCATTGCGGCACGTAGTTTCATATCTTGGAGAGGATCCCAACCGTTTTGGATACTTTTTTGGTTATGTGTTGGATATGGGTGCTGAAATTCAGGTTGTTGTCAAGGTATAGGCCTAGGAATTTGCCCTCATTATGTCTGGTAATTAGAGTGTTGTCGATCTTAATGTTAATTTGTGCATCTCCTGCTCTGCTACCAAACATAATATAGTAGGTTTTGTCAGTGTTAAGCGTAAGTTTATTGGCTGTCATCCAAGTCGATATTTTGATCAGCTCCTCATTAACAATGGTGTTGAGGGTGGCAAGATTAGGGTGAGAGATGACATAAGTCGTGTCGTCAGCAAAGAGAATGGGTTTCAGGTGTTGGGATAGGTTTGGAAGATCATTGATGTATATGAGGAAGAGCAGGGGACCAAGAACACTTCCCTGCGGAACTCCAGTATCAAGTGGCCGTGTTGTTAATGCTGTGTCTTTAATGGTGACATACTGATACCTATTAGTAAGGTAAGATTTGAAATAAGCAAGCTCATGCCCTCTTATACCGTAATGGTCAAGTTTGTGGAGTAGGATGTCGTGGTCTACTGTGTCAAAAGCTTTTCTTAGGTCAATAAAAATTCCTAGTGGATATTCCTTATTTTCCAATGCTGTGTAAAGCAGATCTAGCATTTTTATGATTGCATCATTAGTGATTTTATTTTTCCTGAATCCAAATTGGCAGGGGTTGAGTATGTTTTGTGCCGTTATAAATGAATACAGTCTCCTGTGCACGAGTTTCTCAAAGATTTTGGATAGCAATGGTAAGTTTGATATTGGCCTATAGTTGTTTAAGTCTGTAGGGTCACCACCTTAATGTATTGGTGTAACCCTTGCCGTCTTGAGTAGTTTCGGGAAGGTGCTAGTTTCTAGTGACTTGTTAAAAAGTAATGAAATAGCATGCGAAAGGACATGGGCCGCTCGCTTGTACAGTAATGGTAGGACATGAGACAGATTCCCTGAGTTATTTTTAAGTGACTTTATAATCTCGGTGACTTCCGTGGGCTCAGTTGGTGCAAGATAGAAGGAATTTGGGAAATTCCCATCTAGGTAGTCCCTGGCATGGGCATTGGTATGTGGGATTTTATTGGCGAGATTAGATCCTATGGTTGAGAAGAAGTCGTTTATCTTGTTAGCTGTGTCAGTGGGATGTAGTGGTGTTTCATTAGGTTTAGTTAGGACAATATTCTTGGTTTTTGTCAGTTTGTGGGTCCCTAGAGTCTGAGAGAGTGTTTTCCAGGTCTTTTTTATATCTCCTCTAGTGTCTGTGAATCTACTGGAGTAGTATAGTTGTTTGGCTTTCTTTATTACTTTGGTGAGAACTGATGAATAGTGTTTAAGAATATCTTTGTATATTAAGCCCTGTCTATATTGCTTTTCATATTGGTGTTTCTTGTCAATGGATTTCAGAATGGTTCTGGTTAGCCATGGGCAACCAAGCCGTTTGTTTGTGATCTGTTTCGTTTTTATAGGACAATGTTTGTTGTAGAGTCTAAGTAATTTGTTAAGGAAAATATCTGTCCAGTCGTCAATACCATTGGCCTTGGAGAATTCTGTAGGCCAGTCAACAGTCTCTAGGTCAGTTGTGAACTTCCTTATTGAGGCCTCGTCATGGAGTCTAAATGAGACTTTGTTGTATTCAAGTGGTGGTTTACTAATGTTTGTCAGGAGGAAGGTAGGGTAGTGGTCTGTAGTGCTATCTGTGATTATCCCTGATTTAAGGGGGGCTAGTATATTGGTCCATATGTGGTCTATTATGGTTGCACTTGTCTCAGTGAGCCTGGTTGGTTTAGTTATTGTTGGTATGAGAAGTGTGTTGTTCATATTGTTGATGAAATCAGTTACAGGCTGATCATCTAGTATGCCAAGGTTGATGTTGAAGTCTCCAGCTAAGAGAAGGTGGTGCTTATTCATTTGTCTGTTTGTTATTAGTGACTTTAATTTCTCACTGAAATTTGGGATGTTTGTGTGAGGTATCCGGCAAATGGCACCGATTGTTATAGGTGTCTTAGGGTTTTTTACAGTAAAATTAGCAAAAATGTATTCCCCATATTCATAACTAAAGCAAGTGGTGCTAAGACAAGATAATTGGTTAGAGTAATATATTGCAATACCACCCCCAACTTGGTATGGTCTGCAGTTGTGGATTTCTGTGTATCCTGGTAGAGGGTAGATATCTATTGTGTCCTGCTTAAGCCAGGTCTCAGTAAGAATAATGCAGGAGAAGGGTGTCTTTAGTGATTCAAGGAGTGCTAGGAGGTCATCATAGTGTTTGCTTAAGGACCTGATGTTGTAGTTAAGTACTGATAGACTTTTAGCATTGTTTAGGATAGTGCTGGCTTGTGATGCTGTGTAATAACCTGGAGTTTACCTGGAGAGAGTTCCGGGGGTCAACGCCCCCGCGGCCAGGTCTGTGACCAGGCCTCCTGGTGGATCAGAGCCTGATCAACCAGGCTGTTACTGCTGGCTGCACGCAAACCAACGTACGAGCCACAGCCCGGCTGATCAGGAACCGACTTTAGGTGCTTGTCCAGTGCCAGCTTGAAGACTGCCAGGGGTCTGTTGGTAATCCCCCTTATGTATGCTGGGAGGCAGTTGAACAGTCTCGGGCCCCTGACACTTATTGCATGGTCTCTTAACGTGCTAGTGACACCCCTGCTTTTCATTGGGGGGATGTTGCATCGTCTGCCAAGTCTTTTGCTTTCGTATTGAGTGATTTTCGTGTGCAAGTTCGGTACTAGTCCCTCTAGAATTTTCCAGGTGTATATAATCATGTATCTCTCCCGCCTGCGTTCCAGGGAATACAGGTTCAGGAACCTCAAGCGCTCCCAGTAATTGAGGTGTTTTATCTCCGTTATGCGCGCCGTGAAGGTTCTCTGTACATTTTCTAGGTCAGCAATTTCACCTGCCTTGAAAGGTGCTGTTAGTGTGCAGCAATATTCCAGCCTAGATAGAACAAGTGACCTGAAGAGTGTCATCATGGGCTTGGCATCCCTCGTTTTGAAGGTTCTCATTATCCATCCTGTCATTTTTCTAGCAGATGTGATCGATACAATGTTATGGTCCTTGAAGGTGAGATCCTCCGACATGATCACTCCCAGGTCTTTGACGTTGGTGTTTCGCTCTGTTTTGTGGCCAGAATTTGTTTTGTACTCTGATGAAGATTTAATTTCCTCGTGTTTACCATATCTGAGTAATTGAAATTTCTCATCGTTGAACTTCATATTGTTTTCTGCAGCCCACTGAAAGATTTGGTTGATGTCCGCCTGGAGCCTTGCAGTGTCTGCAATGGAAGACACTGTCATGCAGATTCGGGTGTCATCTGCAAAGGAAGACACGGTGCTGTGGCTGACATCCTTGTCTATGTCGGATATGAGGATGAGGAACAAGATGGGAGCGAGTACTGTGCCTTGTGGAACAGAGCTTTTCACCGCGCTTGCCTCGGACTTTACTCTGTTGACTACTACTCTCTGTGTTCTGTTAGTGAGGAAATTATGGATCCATCGACTGACTTTTCCTGTTATTCCTTTAGCACGCGTTTTGTGCGCTATTACGCCATGGTCACACTTGTCGAAGGCTTTTGCAAAGTCTGTATATATTACATCTGCATTCTTTTTGTCTTCTAGTGCATCTAGGACCTTGTCGTAGTGATCCAATAGTTGAGACAGACAGGAGCGACCTGTTCTAAACCCATGTTGCCCTGGGTTGTGTAACTGATGGGTTTCTAGATGGGTGGTGATCTTGCTTCTTAGGACTCTTTCAAAGATTTTTATGATATGGGATGTTAGTGCTATCGGTCTGTAGTTCTTTGCTGTTGCTTTACTGCCCCCTTTGTGGAGTGGGGCTATGTCTGTTGTTTTTAGTAACTGTGGGACGACCCCCGTGTCCATGCTCCCTCTCCATAGGATGGTAAAGGCTCGTGATAGGGGTTTCTTGCAGTTCTTGATGAACACGGAGTTTGGCCCTGGGGCAGAGTGCATGGGCATGTCATTTATCGCCTGTTCGAAGTCATTTGGCGTCAGGATAACATCAGATAGGCTTGTGTTAACCAAATTCTGTGGCTCTCTCATAAAAAAATTCATTTTGATCTTCGACTCTTAGTCTGGTTAGTGGCTTGCTAAAATGAAGGCAGTAACTTTCCAATAGGTTTTGATTGGGTGTCAGATTATGGAGGTTTATATCAGGGTCAACGTGATCAATCATCTTCTAGGTTTATATTATGGTTATTTATATCTCTCTATATAATCTACCTTGTCCATGATTACTATCACATTTGTTTTGTCTGTTTCGTAAGTTGAAGTCTGGGATCTTTTTTAATTCACGGTATAACTTAACAAATCTTTGAGGACAATTGTGTTGCAGAGGTCTGAGCAACAGTTATCATACAATTATCAACAATTATCATGCAATTATCATACAATATTTTATTTTTTATTTTTTAACACAGGGGCTGTCTCCCACCAAGGTAGGGTGGCCAGAAAAGAAAAACTTTCATCATTCACTCCATCACTGTCTTGCCAGAGGTGCACTTACACTACAGTTATAAAACTGCAACATTAACACTCCTCCTTCAGAGTGCCGACACTGTACTTTCCATCTCCAGGACTCAAGTCCGGCCTGCAGGTTTCCCTGAGTCCCTTCATAAATGTCACCTTGCTCACACTCCAACAGCACGTCAAATCCTATAAACCATTTGACTCCATTTGCTCCTATCTAACACACTCACACACGCTTGCTGGAAGTTTGTGAGGGAAAAGTTCAATAGATAGGAGTAGCGATATAGTAACAATAGTTTCATTGCCGGCTACTTGCTAAGGTAGGGTAAGTCCAGCTCGGGCTATCACTCCCCACCTTTTTCCCCCTCCCCAAAAGTGATAGTTTGCTTGCCGGCTACTTGTTAAGGTAAGGCAAGTCTAGCTCCGGCTATTCCCACCTTTTTTCCCCCACCCTGAAAGTGATAGTTTGATTGCCGGCTACTTGTTAAGGTAAGGCAAGTCTAGCTCCCGCTATTCCCGCCTTTTTTCCCCCACCCTGAAAGTGATAGTTTGATTGCTGGCTACTTGTTAAGGTAAGGCAAGTCTAGCTCCTGCTATTCCCGCCTTTTTTCCCCCACCCCGAAAGTGATAGTTTGATTGCCAGCTGCTTGTTAAGGTAGGGTCAGTCTAGCTCCCGCTGTCCCTTCCCATCCTTCCCCCCCCCCCCGAAAGGTGACGTGTGGGGCTCCGGTCCAAACAGTAATCACTAGACTCACAGCTCCCAGCACTACTGTAAGTACATGCCTACCTTGTATTCTAGTGGATTTATTGGTTGAAAGCTTCACTTTTGACCAATAATAAACATAGTCCTTTCAGTCTTGCTCTAAGTTGACTGTTGTAATGATCACCACGTCTTTTAGGTATTGTACTTATCATGGAGAGTGATTTCTTAAGCAGTGGGTAACCTGTCTATCTTTCCAGCTTGGATGACAGAGAGGGTCACCTGCCAATCAACGAGTAGAATTGAAGGAGATGGACTAACGTTTGGAGATGTCCCAAATTTTGATCCACTTACCTGTTTGTGTATGCAAGTAGCAGGATATAACCCCTCATCATTGCAGTGGAGAAAACCTGCTTTCCTGTCATCTGGAAGGATTATTGAAAGCTAGAAAATCTGTGAAGAACGAGCCGGTGGGTTGTCACCAACACCTGCGAACCCCCCCCATCATCAGCAACTGCTACGATTTCAACAACACGCAGTGTCACCAACACCAGACACCCACGTTTTATACGTTTTATATACATTTATATTAGCGTTGAATTCAGTTATCATTTATATTTTTCATTTTTCATTTTCTTTAATGTAGGATTAATACTTCATATTTAAGTGTTTTATATTTTATATTTTCTAAATAATAAAGTGCTTATGTTTGTCAGTTTTTATTCTTTTTCTATACATTAATTTTCCTGAGGAGGAGCCAGCCTTAGTAATACTGACTGAAGTTGTTACAGGGCTGAGTAAGTCTTCACAAAGTTCAAGCCGACCACTACCCCGCCTTCCCTCCACTACATATTTATACACTCTCAAAGCCATTCTGTTTTGTGTTCCATCCTTTCTACATGTCCGAACACCTCAACAACCAGTTGTCAGCCTTCTGGATAATAGTTTTGGTAATCCCGCTCCTCCTCCTAATTTCTAAACTACGAATTCTCTGCATTATATTCACACCATACAATTATCATACAATTATTAACAATTATCATTCAGTTATCAACAATTATTATACAATTATCAACAACCATTATACAATTATCAACAATTATCATACATAGTGTAAATTACTTAGGACAAAGCAAAAAAAGTTAGATAAAGTGATTTATTTCCATTGATGTCCTTGCTGCTGCTGCTGCTGCTGCTGCTGCTGCTGCTGCTGCTGCTGCTGCTGCTGCTGCTGCTGCTGCTGCTGCTGCTGCTGCTGCTGCTACGATAACTTCCGAAAACCTCTGCTGTTCGGCTTGAAACCTTCATAAAAGCTGCCTCCTAATTAAACGACGGAGGAGAGTGAATTGCAAGTGTGTAGGTGCACATCTGCCAATTTTATGAGTAGAATAGTATGAAATTTTTATTCTTTCAATCAGGTTAAATATATTTGAGTCTGCCTCTTCTGAATAGCATCATTATTGAACAACTGATGCGTCATATGGACAGGATAAGACCCACTACATGTAGTTTGTTGGCAGGAAGATTTACCAGTAAACTGTATTGTAGGTTCTGTGTTGTGTGTCACTACTGCGTTGTGTAACTACTGCGTTGTGTGTCAGTACTGTGTTGTGTGTTAGTACTGTGTTGTGTGTTAGTACTGTGTTGTGTGTCAGTACTGTGTTGTGTGTTAGTACTGTGTTGTGTGTTAGTACTGTGTTGTGTGTCAGTACTGTGTTGTGTGTTAGTACTGTGTTGTGTGTAACTACTGTGTTGTGTGTTAGTACTGTGTTGTGTGTAACTACTGTGTTGTGTGTTAGTACTGTGTTGTGTGACAGTACTGTGTTGTGTGTTAGTACTGTGTTGTGTGTCAGTACTGTGTTGTGTGACAGTACTGCGTTGTGTGTTAGTACTGTGTTGTGTGTCAGTACTGTGTTGTGTGTTAGTACTGTGTTGTGTGTCACTACTGTGTTGTGTGACAGTACTGCGTTGTGTGTTAGTACTGTGTTGTGTGTCAGTACTGTGTTGTGTGTTAGTACTGTGTTGTGTGTCAGTACTGTGTTGTGTGACAGTACTGCGTTGTGTGTTAGTACTGTGTTGTGTGTCAGTACTGTGTTGTGTGTTAGTACTGTGTTGTGTGTTAGTACTGTGTTGTGTGTCAGTACTGTGTTGTGTGACAGTACTGCGTTGTGTGTCAGTACTGTGTTGTGTGTCAGTACTGTGTTGTGTGACAGTACTGCGTTGTGTGTCAGTACTGTGTTGTGTGTTAGTACTGTGTTGTGTGTTAGTACTGTGTTGTGTGTCAGTACTGTGTTGTGTGTTAGTACTGTGTTGTGTGTCAGTACTTTGTTGTGTGTTAGTACTGTGTTGTGTGTTAGTACTGTGTTGTGTGTCAGTACTGTGTTGTGTGTTAGTACTGTGTTGTGTGTAACTACTGTGTTGTGTGTTAGTACTGTGTTGTGTGTAACTACTGTGTTGTGTGTTAGTACTGTGTTGTGTGTTAGTACTGTGTTGTGTGTCAGTACTGTGTTGTGTGTAACTACTGCGTTGTGTGTTAGTACTGTGTTGTGTGTCAGTACTGTGTTGTGTGTAACTACTGTGTTGTGTGTTAGTACTGTGTTGTGTGTTAGTACTGTGTTGTGTGTCAGTACTGTGTTGTGTGTAACTACTGCGTTGTGTGTTAGTACTGTGTTGTGTGTCAGTACTGTGTTGTGTGTAACTACTGTGTTGTGTGTTAGTACTGTGTTGTGTGTTAGTACTGTGTTGTGTGTCAGTACTGTGTTGTGTGTAACTACTGCGTTGTGTGTTAGTACTGTGTTGTGTGTCAGTACTGTGTTGTGTGTTAGTACTGTGTTGTGTGTTAGTACTGTGTTGTGTGTTAGTACTGTGTTGTGTGTCAGTACTGTGTTGTGTGTAACTACTGTGTTGTGTGTTAGTACTGTGTTGTGTGTTAGTACTGTGTTGTGTGTCAGTACTGTGTTGTGTGTAACTACTGTGTTGTGTGTCAGTACTGTGTTGTGTGTTAGTACTGTGTTGTGTGTCAGTACTGTGTTGTGTGTAACTACTGTGTTGTGTGTCAGTACTGTGTTGTGTGTAACTACTGTGTTGTGTGTCAGTACTGTGTTGTGTGTCAGTACTGTGTTGTGTGTCAGTACTGTGTTGTGTGTTAGTACTGTGTTGTGTGTCAGTACTGTGTTGTGTGTAACTACTGTGTTGTGTGTCAGTACTGTGTTGTGTGTCAGTACTGTGTTGTGTGTCAGTACTGTGTTGTGTGTCAGTACTGTGTTGTGTGTAACTACTGTGTTGTGTGTTAGTACTGTGTTGTGTGTCAGTACTGCGTTGTGTGTAACTACTGCGTTGTGTGTTAGTACTGTGTTGTGTGTAACTACTGCGTTGTGTGTAACTACTGCGTTGTGTGTAACTACTGCGTTGTGTGTAACTACTGCGTTGTGTGTAACTACTGCGTTGTGTGTAACTACTGCGTTGTGTGTCAGTACTGTGTTGTGTGTCACTACTGCGTTGTGTGTTAGTACTGTGTTGTGTGTCACTACTGTGTTGTGTGTTAGTACTGTGTTGTGTGTCACTACTGCGTTGTGTGTTAGTACTGTGTTGTGTGTTAGTACTGTGTTGTGTGTCACTACTGTGTTGTGTGTCACTACTGCGTTGTGTGTTAGTACTGTGTTGTGTGTCAGTACTGTGTTGTGTGTTACTACTGTGTTGTGTGTTAGTACTGTGTTGTGTGTCAGTACTGTGTTGTGTGTTACTACTGTGTTGTGTGTCAGTACTGTGTTGTGTGTCACTACTGCGTTGTGTGTTAGTACTGTGTTGTGTGTCAGTACTGTGTTGTGAGTCAGTACTGTGTTGTGTGTCACTACTGCGTTGTGTGTTAGTACTGTGTTGTGTGTCAGTACTGTGTTGTGTGTTACTACTGTGTTGTGTGTCAGTACTGTGTTGTGTGTCACTACTGCGTTGTGTGTTAGTACTGTGTTGTGTGTCAGTACTGTGTTGTGTGTTACTACTGTGTTGTGTGTTAGTACTGTGTTGTGTGTTAGTACTGTGTTGTGTGTCAGTACTGTGTTGTGTGTTACTACTGTGTTGTGTGTCAGTACTGTGTTGTGAGCCAGTACTGTGTTGTGTGTCACTACTGTGTTGTGTGTTAGTACTGTGTTGTGTGTTAGTACTATGTTGTGTGTTAGTACTGTGTTGTGTGTTAGTACTGTGTTGTGTGTCACTACTGCGTTGTGTGTTAGTACTGATTTGTGTGTTAGTACTGTGTTGTGTGTCAGTACTGTGTTGTGTGTCACTACTGCGTTGTGTGTTAGTACTGCGTTGTGTGTTAGTACTGTGTTGTGTGTTAGTACTGTGTTGTGTGTCAGTACTGTGTTGTGTGTCACTACTGCGTTGTGTGTCAGTACTGTGTTGTGTGTAACTACTGCGTTGTGTGTTAGTACTGTGTTGTGTGTCAGTACTGTGTTGTGTGTCACTACTGCGTTGTGTGTTAGTACTGTGTTGTGTGTCACTACTGTGTTGTGTGTTAGTACTGTGTTGTGTGTCACTACTGCGTTGTGTGTTAGTACTGTGTTGTGTGTTAGTACTGTGTTGTGTGTCACTACTGTGTTGTGTGTTACTATTGTGTTGTGTGTTAGTACTGTGTTGTGTGTCACTACTGTGTTGTGTGTTACTATTGTGTTGTGTGTTAGTACTGTGTTGTGTGTCAGTACTGTGTTGTGTGTTACTACTGTGTTGTGTGTCAGTACTGTGTTGTGTGTCACTACTGCGTTGTGTGTTAGTACTGTGTTGTGTGTCAGTACTGTGTTGTGAGTCAGTACTGTGTTGTGTGTTACTACTGTGTTGTGTGTTAGTACTGTGTTGTGTGTTAGTACTGTGTTGTGTGTCAGTACTGTGTTGTGTGTTACTACTGTGTTGTGTGTCAGTACTGTGTTGTGAGCCAGTACTGTGTTGTGTGTCACTACTGTGTTGTGTGTTAGTACTGTGTTGTGTGTTAGTACTATGTTGTGTGTTAGTACTGTGTTGTGTGTTAGTACTGTGTTGTGTGTCACTACTGCGTTGTGTGTTAGTACTGTGTTGTGTGTTAGTACTGTGTTGTGTGTCAGTACTGTGTTGTGTGTCACTACTGTGTTGTGTGTTAGTACTGTGTTGTGTGTTAGTACTGTGTTGTGTGTTAGTACTGTGTTGTGTGTTACTACTGTGTTGTGTGTTAGTACTGTGTTGTGTGTCACTACTGTGTTGTGTGTTAGTACTGTGTTGTGTGTCAGTACTGTGTTGTGTGTTAGTACTGTGTTGTGTGTTAGTACTGTGTTGTGTGTCAGTACTGTGTTGTGTGTCACTACTGCGTTGTGTGTCACTACTGCGTTGTGTGTTAGTACTGTGTTGTGTGTCTGTACTGTGTTGTGTGTTACTATTGTGTTGTGTGTCAGTACTGTGTTGTGTGTTACTATTGTGTTGTGTGTTACTATTGTGTTGTGTGTCAGTACTGTGTTGTGTGTTACTATTGTGTTGTGTGTTACTATTGTGTTGTGTGTTACTATTGTGTTGTGTGTTACTATTGTGTTGTGTGTTACTATTGTGTTGTGTGTTAGTACTGTGTTGTGTGTTAGTACTGTGTTGTGTGTCACTACTGTGTTGTGTGTTAGTACTGTGTTGTGTGTTAGTACTGTGTTGTGTGTTAGTACTGTGTTGTGTGTTAGTACTGTGTTGTGTGTCACTACTGCGTTGTGTGTTAGTACTGTGTTGTGTGTTAGTACTGTGTTGTGTGTCAGTACTGTGTTGTGTGTCACTACTGCGTTGTGTGTTAGTACTGTGTTGTGTGTCACTACTGTGTTGTGTGTTAGTACTGTGTTGTGTGTCACTACTGCGTTGTGTGTTAGTACTGTGTTGTGTGTTAGTACTGTGTTGTGTGTCACTACTGTGTTGTGTGTCACTACTGCGTTGTGTGTTAGTACTGTGTTGTGTGTCAGTACTGTGTTGTGTGTTACTATTGTGTTGTGTGTTAGTACTGTGTTGTGTGTCAGTACTGTGTTGTGTGTTAGTACTGTGTTGTGTGTCAGTACTGTGTTGTGTGTTAGTACTGTGTTGTGTGTTAGTACTGTGTTGTGTGTTAGTACTGTGTTGTGTGTCAGTACTGTGTTGTGTGTTACTACTGTGTTGTGTGTTAGTACTGTGTTGTGTGTTAGTACTGTGTTGTGTGTCAGTACTGTGTTGTGTGTTACTAGTGTGTTGTGTGTTAGTACTGTGTTGTGTGTTACTATTGTGTTGTGTGTTACTATTGTGTTGTGTGTTAGTACTGTGTTGTGTGTTAGTACTGTGTTGTGTGTTAGTACTGTGTTGTGTGTTAGTACTGTGTTGTGTGTTACTATTGTGTTGTGTGTTAGTACTGTGTTGTGTGTCAGTACTGTGTTGTGTGTTAGTACTGTGTTGTGTGTTAGTACTGTGTTGTGTGTTACTATTGTGTTGTGTGTTACTATTGTGTTGTGTGTTACTATTGTGTTGTGTGTTACTATTGTGTTGTGTGTTACTATTGTGTTGTGTGTTACTATTGTGTTGTGTGTTACTATTGTGTTGTGTGTTAGTACTGTGTTGTGTGTTACTATTGTGTTGTGTGTCAGTACTGTGTTGTGTTTCAGTACTGTGTTGTGTGTTAGTACTGTGTTGTGTGTTACTATTGTGTTGTGTGTTAGTACTGTGTTGTGTGTTAGTACTGTGTTGTGTGTTAGTACTGTGTTGTGTGTTAGTACTGTGTTGTGTGTTAGTACTGTGTTGTGTGTTAGTACTGTGTTGTGTGTTACTATTGTGTTGTGTGTTAGTACTGTGTTGTGTGTAAGTACTGTGTTGTGTGTTAGTACTGTGTTGTGTGTCAGTACTGTGTTGTGTGTCAGTACTGTGTTGTGTGTTAGTACTGTGTTGTGTGTTAGTACTGTGTTGTGTGTCAGTACTGTGTTGTGTGTTACTACTGTGTTGTGTGTCAGTACTGTGTTGTGTGTCAGTACTGTGTTGTGTGTTAGTACTGTGTTGTGTGTTAGTACTGTGTTGTGTGTCAGTACTGTGTTGTGTGTTAGTACTGTGTTGTGTGTTAGTACTGTGTTGTGTGTTAGTACTGTGTTGTGTGTCAGTACTGTGTTGTGTGTCACTACTGCGTTGTGTGTTAGTACTGTGTTGTGTCAGTACTGTGTTGTGTGTTACTACTGTGTTGTGTGTTAGTACTGTGTTGTGTGTTAGTACTGTGTTGTGTGTCACTACTGTGTTGTGTGTTAGTACTGTGTTGTGTGTCACTACTGTGTTGTGTGTTAGTACTGTGTTGTGTGTGTACTGTGTTGTGTGTAGTACTGTGTTGTGTGTCACTACTGTGTTGTGTGTTAGTACTGTGTTGTGTGTTAGTACTGTGTTGTGTGTTAGTACTGTGTTGTGTGTTAGTACTGTGTTGTGTGTTAGTACTGTGTTGTGTGTTAGTACTGTGTTGTGTGTTAGTACTGTGTTGTGTGTTAGTACTGTGTTGTGTGTTAGTACTGTGTTGTGTGTTACTATTGTGTTGTGTGTTAGTACTGTGTTGTGTGTTACTATTGTGTTGTGTGTCAGTACTGTGTTGTGTGTTACTATTGTGTTGTGTGTCAGTACTGTGTTGTGTGTTACTATTGTGTTGTGTGTCAGTACTGTGTTGTGTGTCAGTACTGTGTTGTGTGTTACTATTGTGTTGTGTGTCAGTACTGTGTTGTGTGTTAGTACTGTGTTGTGTGTTACTATTGTGTTGTGTGTCAGTACTGTGTTGTGTGTCAGTACTGTGTTGTGTGTTAGTACTGTGTTGTGTGTTAGTACTGTGTTGTGTGTTAGTACTGTGTTGTGTGTCAGTACTGTGTTGTGTGTTAGTACTGTGTTGTGTGTTAGTACTGTGTTGTGTGTTAGTACTGTGTTGTGTGTTAGTACTGTGTTGTGTGTCAGTACTGTGTTGTGTGTCAGTACTGTGTTGTGTGTCAGTACTGTGTTGTGTGTTACTATTGTGTTGTGTGTTAGTACTGTGTTGTGTGTCAGTACTGTGTTGTGTGTTACTATTGTGTTGTGTGTCAGTACTGTGTTGTGTGTCAGTACTGTGTTGTGTGTCAGTACTGTGTTGTGTGTCAGTACTGTGTTGTGTGTCAGTACTGTGTTGTGTGTCAGTACTGTGTTGTGTGTTACTATTGTGTTGTGTGTTAGTACTGTGTTGTGTGTCAGTACTGTGTTGTGTGTTAGTACTGTGTTGTGTGTCAGTACTGTGTTGTGTGTTACTACTGTGTTGTGTGTTAGTACTGCGTTGTGTGTTACTACTGTGTTGTGTGTTAGTACTGTGTTGTGTGTTAGTACTGTGTTGTGTGTTAGTACTGTGTTGTGTGTCACTACTGTGTTGTGTGTTAGTACTGTGTTGTGTGTAAGTACTGTGTTGTGTGTCACTACTGTGTTGTGTGTTAGTACTGTGTTGTGTGTTAGTACTGTGTTGTGTGTTAGTACTGTGTTGTGTGTTAGTACTGTGTTGTGTGTTAGTACTGTGTTGTGTGTTAGCACTGTGTTGTGTGTCAGTACTGTGTTGTGTGTTAGTACTGTGTTGTGTGTCAGTACTGTGTTGTGTGTCACTACTGTGTTGTGTGTTAGCACTGTGTTGTGTGTTAGTACTGTGTTGTGTGTCACTACTGCGTTGTGTGTCAGTACTGTGTTGTGTGTTAGTACTGTGTTGTGTGTTAGTACTGTGTTGTGTGTTAGTACTGTGTTGTGTGCTAGTACTGTGTTGTGTGTCACCACTGTGTTGTGTGTCACTACTGTGTTGTGTGTCAGTACTGTGTTGTGTGTCACTACTGTGTTGTGTGTCACTACTGTGTTGTGTGTCAGTACTGTGTTGTGTGTCAGTACTGTGTTGTGTGTCAGTACTGTGTTGTGTGTTAGGACTGTGTTGTGTGTCAGTACTGTGTTGTGTGTTAGTACTGTGTTGTGTGTCACTACTGCGTTGTGTGTTAGTACTGTGTTGTGTGTTAGTACTGTGTTGTGTGTTAGTACTGTGTTGTGTGTTAGTACTGTGTTGTGTGTTAGTACTGTGTTGTGTGTCAGTACTGTGTTGTGTGTTAGTACTGTGTTGTGTGTTAGTACTGTGTTGTGTGTCACTACTGCGTTGTGTGTTAGTACTGTGTTGTGTGTTAGTACTGCGTTGTGTGTTACTACTGTGTTGTGTGTTAGTACTGTGTTGTGTGTCAGTACTGTGTTGTGTGTCAGTACTGTGTTGTGAGTCAGTACTGTGTTGTGTGTCACTACTGCGTTGTGTGTTAGTACTGTGTTGTGTGTCAGTACTGTGTTGTGTGTCACTACTGTGTTTTGTGTCAGTACTGTGTTGTGAGTCAGTACTGTGTTGTGTGTCACTACTGCGTTGTGTGTTAGTACTGTGTTGTGTGTCAGTACTGTTGTATTTTCTGTGTCTTGTGTGTAGTACTGTGTTGTATTCTTCAGTACTGTGTTGTATCATTAGTACTGTGTTGTGTTGCAGTACTGTGTTGTGTAGTATATTTGTATATTGAAGTATGTTGTGTCACTACCTGTTGTGTATGTCACTACTGTGTTATGTCAGTACTGTGTTGTGTGTCTATTTCTGTGTGTGTGTCACTACTGTGTTATGTCAGTGTTTAATGTTTGTATGTAAAGTACTATGTTGCTTGTGTACTACCATGTATGTGTCTCAGTACTGTGTTGTGTGTCAGTACTGTAGTGTGTGTCCACCTATATTTGTGTGTCAGTACTGTGTTGTATCAGTACTGTGTTTGTGTGTTAATGCTGTGTTGTGTGTCAGTACGGTGTTGTGTGTCACTCTTTGTGTTGTGTTACTACTGTGTTGTGTGTTAGTACTGTATTGTATGTCACTGCTACTGTTGTGTGTCACTACTATGTTTGTGTGTTAAGTACTTTGTGTTGTGTGTTAGTACTGCGTGTGTGTTAGTACTGTGTTCTGTGTTAATTACTATGTTGTGTGTCAGTACTGTATTTGTGTGTTGAAGGCTGTATTTATTATTAGTACTGTGTTGTGTGTGTTAGTACTGCGTTGTGTGTTGTGCTGTGTTGTGTCACTACTGTGTTGTGTCAGTACTGTGTTGTGTATTAGTACTGTGTTTGTGTCTTCTATGTGTGTGTCAGTGCTGTGTTGTGTGTGTCGTCTTGTGTTGTGTGTCAGTACTGTGTTGTGTGTCAGTACTGTGTTGTGTGTCAATGCTGTGTTGTGTGCCAGTGCTGTGTTGTGTGCATGTCAGTGATACTATGGTGTGTGTGTTACTGTATTTGTGTATTAGTACTGTGTTGTATGTCATTGTGTGTTTGTGTGTCAGTACTGTATTGTGTGTGAGTACACTGTGTTGTGTATCAGTGCTGTGAGTACTGTGTTGTGTGTCACTACTGCGTTGTGTGTTAGTACTGTGTTGTGTGTCAGTACTGTGTTGTGTGTCACTACTGTGTTTTGTGTCAGTACTGTGTTGTGTGTTAGTACAGTACTGTGTTGTGTGTTAGTACTGTGTTGTGTGTTAGTACTGTGTTGTGTGTCAGTACTGTGTTGTGTGTTACTACTGTGTTGTGTGTCAGTACTGTGTTGTGTGTCAGTACTGTGTTGTGTGTCAGTACTGTGTTGTGTGTCAGTACTGTGTTGTGTGTTAGTACTGTGTTGTGTGTTAGTACTGTGTTGTGTGTCAGTACTGTGTTGTGTGTCACTACTGTGTTGTGTGTCAGTACTGTGTTGTGTGTCACTACTGTGTTGTGTGTTACTACTGTGTTGTGTGTCAGTACTGTGTTGTGTGTCAGTACTGTGTTGTGTGTACTACTGTGTTGTGTGTCAGTACTGTGTTGTGTGTCAGTACTGTGTTGTGTGTCACTACTGTGTTGTGTGTCAGTACTGTGTTGTGTGTGAGTACTGTGTTGTGTGTTAGTACTGCGTTGTGTGTAACTACTGCGTTGTGTGTAACTACTGCGTTGTGTGTTACTACTGTGTTGTGTGTTAGTACTGTGTTGTGTGTAACTACTGCGTTGTGTGTTACTACTGTGTTGTGTGTTAGTACTGTGTTGTGTGTTAGTACTGTGTTGTGTGTTAGTACTGTGTTGTGTGTTAGTACTGTGAAGTGTGTCAGTACTGTGTAGTGTGTCAGTACTGTGTTGTGTGTCAGTACTGTGTTGTGTGTTAGTACTGTGTTGTGTGTCAGTACTGTGTTGTGTGTCAGTACTGTGTTGTGAGTCAGTACTGTGTTGTGAGTCAGTACTGTGTTGTGTGTTAGTACTGTGTTGTGTGTCACTACTGTGTTGTGTGTCAGTACTGTGTTGTGTGTCAGTACTGTGTTGTGTGTCAGTACTGTGTT
Source organism: Cherax quadricarinatus (assembly GCF_038502225.1). Classification (NCBI taxonomy): domain Eukaryota; kingdom Metazoa; phylum Arthropoda; class Malacostraca; order Decapoda; family Parastacidae; genus Cherax; species Cherax quadricarinatus. The sequence continues at coordinate 7,692,312 of NC_091314.1, read as the reverse complement.
GTGTGTAAGTACTGTGTTGTGTGTTAGTACTGTGTTGTGTGTTAGTACTGTGTTGTGTGTCAGTACTGTGTTGTGTGTCAGTACTGTGTTGTGTGTTAGTACTGTGTTGTGTGTCAGTACTGTGTTGTGTGTCAGTACTGTGTTGTGTGTCAGTACTGTGTTGTGTGTTAGTACTGTGTTGTGTGTTGTGTGTTAGTACTGTGTTGTGTGTCAGTACTGTGTTGTGTGTCAGTACTGTGTTGTGTGTTAGTACTGTGTTGTGTGTCAGTACTGTGTTGTGTGTCAGTACTGTGTTGTGTGTTAGTACTGTGTTGTGTGTCAGTACTGTGTTGTGAGTCAGTACTGTGTTTGTGCCAGTACTGTGTTGTGTGTTACTACTGTGTTGTGTGTGAGTACTGTGTTGTGTGTGAGTACTGTGTTGTGTGTACTGTGTTGTGTGTAGTACTGTGTTGTGTGTTACTACTGTGTTGTGTGTTAGTAGTTACTACTGTGTTGTGTGTGTACTGTGTTGTGTGTTAGTACTGTGTTGTGTGTCAGTACTGTGTTGTGTGTTACTACTGTGTTGTGTGTCAGTAGTTACTACTGTGTTGTGTGTTAGTACTGTGTTGTGTGTTACTACTGTGTTGTGTGTTAGTACTGTGTTGTGTGTTAGTACTGTGTTGTGTGTTAGTACTGTGTTGTGTGTCAGTACTGTGTTGTGTGTCAGTACTGTGTTGTGTGTCAGTACTGTGTTGTGTGTCAGTACTGTGTTGTGTGTTACTATTGTGTTGTGTGTTAGTACTGTGTTGTGTGTCAGTACTGTGTTGTGTGTCAGTACTGTGTTGTGTGTTACTATTGTGTTGTGTGTTAGTACTGTGTTGTGTGTTACTATTGTGTTGTGTGTCAGTACTGTGTTGTGTGTCACTACTGTGTTGTGTGTTAGTACTAGTACTGTGTTGTGTGTCAGCAGTACTGTGTTGTGTGTCAGTACTGTGTTGTGTGTCACTACTGTGTTGTGTGTCAGTACTGTGTTGTGTGTCAGTACTGTGTTGTGTGTCAGTACTGTGTTGTGTGTTAGTACTGTGTTGTGTGTCAGTACTGTGTTGTGTGTCAGTACTGTGTTGTGTGTTACTACTGTGTTGTGTGTTACTATTGTGTTGTGTGTCAGTACTGTGTTGTGTGTTACTATTGTGTTGTGTGTCAGTACTGTGTTGTGTGTCAGTACTGTGTTGTGTGTCAGTACTGTGTTGTGTGTCAGTACTGTGTTGTGTGTCAGTACTGTGTTGTGTGTTACTATTGTGTTGTGTGTCAGTACTGTGTTGTGTGTCAGTACTGTGTTGTGTGTCAGTACTGTGTTGTGTGTCAGTACTGTGTTGTGTGTCAGTACTGTGTTGTGTGTCAGTACTGTGTTGTGTGTCAGTACTGTGTTGTGTGTCAGTACTGTGTTGTGTGTCAGTACTGTGTTGTGTGTCAGTACTGTGTTGTGTGTCAGTACTGTGTTGTGTGTCAGTACTGTGTTGTGTGTCACTACTGTGTTGTGTGTTAGTACTGTGTTGTGTGTTAGTACTGTGTTGTGTGTTAGTACTGTGTTGTGTGTTAGTACTGTGTTGTGTGTTAGTACTGTGTTGTGTGTTAGTACTGTGTTGTGTGCCAGTACAGTACTGTGTTGTGTGTCAGTACTGTGTTGTGTGTCAGTACTGTGTTGTGTGTCACTACTGTGTTGTGTGTTAGTACTGTGTTGTGTGTTAGTACTGTGTTGTGTGTTAGTACTGTGTTGTGTGTTAGTACTGTGTTGTGTGTTAGTACTGTGTTGTGTGTTAGTACTGTGTTGTGTGTTAGTACTGTGTTGTGTGTTAGTACTGTGTTGTGTGTCAGTACTGTGTTGTGTGTCAGTACTGTGTTGTGTGTCAGTACTGTGTTGTGTGTTAGTACTGTGTTGTGTGTTAGTACTGTGTTGTGTGTCAGTACTGTGTTGTGTGTTAGTACTGTGTTGTGTGTCAGTACTGTGTTGTGTGTTAGTACTGTGTTGTGTGTCAGTACTGTGTTGTGTGTCAGTACTGTGTTGTGTGTCAGTACTGTGTTGTGTGTTAGTACTGTGTTGTGTGTCAGTACTGTGTTGTGTGTTAGTACTGTGTTGTGTGTTAGTACTGTGTTGTGTGTCAGTACTGTGTTGTGTGTTACTACTGTGTTGTGTGTCACTACTGCGTTGTGTGTTACTACTACGTTGTGTGTCACTACTGCGTTGTATGTTACTACTGCGTTGTGTGTTACTACTACGTTGTGTGTCACTACTGTGTTGTGTGTCACTACTGCGTTGTGTGTTACTACTGCGTTGTGTGTTACTACTGCGTTGTGTGTTACTACTACGTTGTGTGTCACTACTGCGTTGTGTGTTACTACTACGTTGTGTGTCACTACTGCGTTGTGTGTTAGTACTGTGTTGTGTGTCACTACTGCGTTGTGTGTTAGTACTGTGTTGTGTGTAACTACTGCGTTGTGTGTTAGTACTGTGTTGTGTGTAACTACTGCGTTGTGTGTTAGTACTGTGTTGTGTGTTAGTACTGCGTTGTGTGTTAGTACTGTGTTGTGTGTAACTACTGCGTTGTGTGTTAGTACTGTGTTGTGTGTTAGTACTGTGTTGTGTGTCAGTACTGTGTTGTGTGTCAGTACTGTGTTGTGTGTCAGTACTGTGTTGTGTGTCAGTACTGTGTTGTGTGTTAGTACTGTGTTGTGTGTCAGTACTGTGTTGTGTGTTACTATTGTGTTGTGTGTCAGTACTGTGTTGTGTGTCAGTACTGTGTTGTGTGTTAGTACTGTGTTGTGTGTCAGTACTGTGTTGTGTGTCAGTACTGTGTTGTGTGTACTGTGTTGTGTGTTACTATTGTGTTGTGTGTCAGTACTGTGTTGTGTGTCACTACTGTGTTGTGTGTTAGTACTGTGTTGTGTGTCAGTACTGTGTTGTGTGTTAGTACTGTGTTGTGTGTTAGTACTGTGTTGTGTGTCAGTACTGTGTTGTGTGTTAGTACTGTGTTGTGTGTTACTATTGTGTTGTGTGTTAGTACTGTGTTGTGTCACTACTGTGTGGTGTGTTAGTACTGTGTTGTGTGTCACTACTGTTCTGTGTGTCAGTACTGTGTTGTGTGTCAGTACTGTGTTGTGTGTTAGTACTGTGTTGTGTGTTAGTACTGTGTTGTGTGTTAGTACTGTGTTGTGTGTTACTGTGTTGTGTGTCACTACTGTGGTGTGTGTCAGTACTGTGTTGTGTGTCACTACTGTGTGTGTTAGTCACTACTGTGTTGTGTGTTAGTACTGTGTGGTGTGTCAGTACTGTGTTGTGTGTCAGTACTGTGTTGTGTGTCAGTACTGTGTTGTGTGTTAGTACTGTGTTGTGTGTTAGTACTGTGTTGTGTGTTAGTACTGTGTTGTGTGTCAGTACTGTGTTGTGTGTAGTAGTACTGGGTTGTGTGTGAGTACTGTGTTGTGTGTCAGTACTGTGTTGTGTGTCACTACTGTGTTGTGTGTCAGTACTGTGTTGTGTGTCAGTACTGTGTTGTGTGTTAGTACTGTGTTGTGTGTCAGTACTGTGTTGTGTGTCAGTACTGTGTTGTGTGTTAGTACTGTGTTGTGTGTTAGTACTGTGTTGTGTGTCAGTACTGTGTTGTGTGTTAGTACTGTGTTGTGTGTTAGTACTGTGTTGTGTGTCAGTACTGTGTTGTGTGTTAGTACTGTGTTGTGTGTCAGTACTGTGTTGTGTGTACTGTGTTGTGTGTGTGTTAGTACTGTGTTGTGTGTTAGTACTGTGTTGTGTGTCAGTACTGTGTTGTGTGTTACTACTGTGTTGTGTGTCAGTACTGTGTTGTGTGTCAGTACTGTGTTGTGTGTTAGTACTGTGTTGTGTGTTAGTACTGTGTTGTGTGTTAGTACTGTGTTGTGTGTTAGTACTGTGTTGTGTGTCACTACTGTGTTGTGTGTCACTACTGTGTTGTGTGTCAGTACTGTGTTGTGTGTCACTACTGTGTTGTGTGTCACTACTGTGTTGTGTGTCAGTACTGTGTTGTGTGTCAGTACTGTGTTGTGTGTCACTACTGTGTTGTGTGTCAGTACTGTGTTGTGTGTCAGTACTGTGTTGTGTGTCACTACTGTGTTGTGTGTCAGTACTGTGTTGTGTGTCAGTACTGTGTTGTGTGTTAGTACTGTGTTGTGTGTCAGTACGGTGTTGTGTGTCACTACTGTGTTGTGTCACTACTGTGTTATGTGTTAGTACTGTGTTGTGTGTCACTACTGTGTTGTGTGTCACTACTGTGTTGTGTGTTAGTACTGTGTTGTGTGTTAGTACTGCGTTGTGTGTTAGTACTGTGTTCTGTGTTAGTACTGTGTTGTGTGTCAGTACTGTGTTGTGTGTTAGTACTGTGTTGTGTGTTAGTACTGTGTTGTGTGTTAGTACTGCGTTGTGTGTTAGTACTGTGTTGTGTGTCACTACTGTGTTGTGTGTCAGTACTGTGTTGTGTGTTAGTACTGTGTTGTGTCACTACTGTAATGTGTGTCAGTACTGTGTTGTGTGTCAGTACTGTGTTGTGTGTCAGTACTGTGTTGTGTGTCAGTACTGTGTTGTGTGTCAGTACTGTGTTGTGTGCCAGTACTGTGTTGTGTGTCAGTACTGTGTTGTGTGTCAGTACTGTGTTGTGTGTTAGTACTGTGTTGTGTGTCATTATTGTGTTGTGTGTCAGTACTGTGTTGTGTGTCAGTACTGTGTTGTGTGTCAGTACTGTGTTGTGTGTCACTACTGCGTTGTGTGTTAGTACTGTGTTCTGTGCCAGTACTGTGTTGTGTGTTAGTACTGTGTTGTGTGTCACTACTGTGTTGTGTGTCAGTACTGTGTTGTGTGTCAGTACTGTGTTGTGTGTCAGTACTGTGTTGTGTGTCACTACTGCGTTGTGTGTTAGTACTGTGTTCTGTGCCAGTACTGTGTTGTGTGTTAGTACTGTGTTGTGTGTCACTACTGTGTTGTGTGTCAGTATTGTGTTGTGTGTCAGTACTGTGTTGTGTGTCAGTACTGTGTTGTGTGTCAGTACTGTGTTGTGTGTCAGTACTGTGTTGTGTGTCAGTACTGTGTTGTGTGTCAGCACTGTGTTGTGTGTCACTACTGTGTTGTGTGTCAGTACTGTGTTGTGTGTCAGTACTGTGTTGTGTGTCAGTACTGTGTTGTGTGTCACTACTGTGTTGTGTGTCACTACTGTGTTGTGTGTCACTACTGTGTTGTGTGTCAGTACTGTGTTGTGTGTCAGTACTGTGTTGTGTGTCAGCACTGTGTTGTGTGTCACTACTGTGTTGTGTGTCAGTACTGTGTTGTGTGTCACTACTGTGTTGTGTGTCAGTACTGTGTTGTGTGTCACTACTGCGTTGTGTGTTAGTACTATGTTGTGTGTCAGTACTGTGTTGTGTGTCAGTACTGTGTTGTGTGTCAGTACTGTGTTGTGTGTCACTACTGCGTTGTGTTTTGCTACTGCGTTGTGTGTTAGTACTGTGTTGTGTGTCAGTACTGTGTTGTGTGTCACTACTGTGTTGTGTGTCAGTACTGTGTTGTGTGTCACTACTGTTCTGTGTGTCAGTACTGTGTTGTGTGTCAGTACTGTGTTGTGTGTCAGCACTGTGTTGTGTGTCACTACTGTGTTGTGTGTCAGTACTGTGTTGTGTGTCAGTACTGTGTTGTGTCACTACTGTTCTGTGTGTCAGTACTGTGTTGTGTGTCAGTACTGTGTTGTGTGTCAGCACTGTGTTGTGTGTCACTACTGTGTTGTGTGTCAGTACTGTGTTGTGTGTCAGTACTGTGTTGTGTGTCACTACTGTGTTGTGTGTCAGTACTGTGTTGTGTGTCACTACTGTTCTGTGTGTCAGTACTGTGTTGTGTGTCAGTACTGTGTTGTGTGTCAGTACTGTGTTGTGTGTCACTACTGTGTTGTGTGTTAGTACTGTGTTGTGTGTTAGTACTGTGTTGTGTGTTAGTACTGTGTTGTGTGTTAGTACTGTGTTGTGTGTTAGTACTGTGTTGTGTGTTAGTACTGTGTTGTGTGCCAGTACTGTGTTGTGTGTTAGTACTGCGTTGTGTGTCAGTACTGTGTTGTGTGTCAGTACTGTGTTGTGTGTCACTACTGTGTTGTGTGTTAGTACTGTGTTGTGTGTTAGTACTGTGTTGTGTGTTAGTACTGTGTTGTGTGTTAGTACTGTGTTGTGTGTTAGTACTGTGTTGTGTGTTAGTACTGTGTTGTGTGCCAGTACTGTGTTGTGTGTTAGTACTGCGTTGTGTGTCAGTACTGTGTTGTGTGTCAGTACTGTGTTGTGTGTCACTACTGTGTTGTGTGTTAGTACTGTGTTGTGTGTTAGTACTGTGTTGTGTGCCAGTACTGTGTTGTGTGTTAGTACTGCGTTGTGTGTCAGTACTGCGTTGTGTGTTAGTACTGTGTTGTGTGTCAGTACTGTGTTGTGTGTCAGTACTGTGTTGTGTGTCAGTACTGTGTTGTGTGATAGTACTGTGTTGTGTGTCAGTACTGCGTTGTGTGTTAGTACTGTGTTGTGTGTTAGTACTGTGTTGTGTGTCAGTACTGTGTTGTGTGTTACTACTGTGTTGTGTGTCACTACTGCGTTGTGTGTTACTACTACGTTGTGTGTCACTACTGCGTTGTATGTTACTACTGCGTTGTGTGTTACTACTACGTTGTGTGTCACTACTGTGTTGTGTGTCACTACTGCGTTGTGTGTTACTACTGCGTTGTGTGTTACTACTGCGTTGTGTGTTACTACTACGTTGTGTGTCACTACTGCGTTGTGTGTTACTACTACGTTGTGTGTCACTACTGCGTTGTGTGTTAGTACTGTGTTGTGTGTCACTACTGCGTTGTGTGTTAGTACTGTGTTGTGTGTCACTACTGCGTTGTGTGTTAGTACTGTGTTGTGTGTTACTACTGCGTTGTGTGTTAGTACTGTGTTGTGTGTTACTACTGCGTTGTGTGTTAGTACTGTGTTGTGTGTTACTACTGCGTTGTGTGTTACTACTGCGTTGTGTGTTACTACTGCGTTGTGTGTCACTACTGCATTGTGTGTTACTACTGCGTTGTGTGTTACTACTGCGTTGTGTGTCAGTACTGTGTTGTGTGTCAGTACTGTGTTGTGTGTTACTACTGTGTTGTGTGTTACTACTGTGTTGTGTGTCAGTACTGTGTTGTGTGTCAGTACTGTGTTGTGTGTTAGTACTGTGTTGTGTGTTAGTACTGTGTTGTGTGTCAGTACTGTGTTGTGTGTCAGTACTGTGTTGTGTGTTACTACTGCGTTGTGTGTTAGTACTGTGTTGTGTGTTACTACTGTGTTGTGTGTTAGTACTGTGTTGTGTGTCAGTACTGTGTTGTGTGTCACTTCTGCGTTGTGTGTTAGTACTGTGTTGTGTGTTAGTACTGTGTTGTGTGTCAGTACTGTGTTGTGTGTCACTACTGCGTTGTGTGTTAGTACTGTGTTGTGTGTCAGTACTGTGTTGTGTGTTAGTACTGTGTTGTGTGTTAGTACTGCGTTGTGTGTCAGTACTGTGTTGTGTGTCAGTACTGTGTTGTGTGTTAGTACTGTGTTGTGTGTCAGTACTGTGTTGTGTGTTAGTACTGTGTTGTGTGTTAGTACTGTGTTGTGTGTTAGTACTGTGTTGTGTGTTAGTACTGTGTTGTGTGTTAGTACTGTGTTGTGTGTTAGTACTGTGTTGTGTGTCACTACTGTGTTGTGTGTCAGTACTGTGTTGTGTGTCACTACTGTGTTGTGTGTTAGTACTGTGTTGTGTGTTAGTACTGTGTTGTGTGTCAGTACTGTGTTGTGTGTTAGTACTGTGTTGTGTGTTAGTACTGTGTTGTGTGTTAGTACTGTGTTGTGTGTTAGTACTGTGTTGTGTGTTAGTACTGTGTTGTGTGTTAGTACTGTGTTGTGTGTTAGTACTGTGTTGTGTGTTAGTACTGTGTTGTGTGTTAGTACTGTGTTGTGTGTTAGTACTGTGTTGTGTGTCACTACTGAGTTGTGTGTCAGTACTGTGTTGTGTGTCACTACTGTGTTGTGTGTTAGTACTGTGTTGTGTGTTAGTACTGTGTTGTGTGTTAGTACTGTGTTGTGTGTCACTACTGTGTTGTGTGTCAGTACTGTGTTGTGTGTTAGTACTGTGTTGTGTGTTAGTACTGTGTTGTGTGTTAGTACTGTGTTGTGTGTTAGTACTGTGTTGTGTGTCAGTACTGTGTTGTGTGTCAGTACTGTGTTGTGAGTCAGTACTGTGTTGTGTGTCAGTACTGTGTTGTGTGTTAGTACTGTGTTGTGTGTCACTACTGCGTTGTGTGTTAGTACTGTGTTGTGTGTTAGTACTGTGTTGTGTGTCAGTACTGTGTTGTGTGTTAGTACTGTGTTGTGTGTTAGTACTGTGTTGTGTGTTAGTACTGTGTTGTGTGTTAGTACTGTGTTGTGTGTTAGTACTGTGTTGTGTGTTAGTACTGTGTTGTGTGTCAGTACTGTGTTGTGTGTTAGTACTGTGTTGTGTGTCACTACTGTGTTGTGTGTTAGTACTGTGTTGTGTGTTAGTACTGTGTTGTGTGTCACTACTGTGTTGTGTGTTAGTACTGTGTTGTGTGTTAGTACTGTGTTGTGTGTTAGTACTGTGTTGTGTGTTAGTACTGTGTTGTGTGTTAGTACTGTGTTGTGTGTCACTACTGTGTTGTGTGTCACTACTGTGTTGTGTGTTAGTTCTGTGTTGTGTGTTAGTACTGTGTTGTGTGTTAGTACTGTGTTGTGTGTTAGTACTGTGTTGTGTGTCAGTACTGTGTTGTGTGTTAGTACTGTGTTGTGTGTTAGTACTGTGTTGTGTGTCAGTACTGTGTTGTGTGTTAGTACTGTGTTGTGTGTCAGTACTGTGTTGTGTGTTAGTACTGTGTTGTGTGTCAGTACTGTGTTGTGTGTCAGTACTGTGTTGTGTGTCAGTACTGTGTTGTGTGTCAGTACTGTGTTGTGTGTCAGTACTGTGTTGTGTGTCAGTACTGTGTTGTGTGTCAGTACTGTGTTGTGTGTCACTACTGCGTTGTGTGTTAGTACTGTGTTCTGTGCCAGTACTGTGTTGTGTGTTAGTACTGTGTTGTGTGTCACTACTGTGTTGTGTGTCAGTATTGTGTTGTGTGTCAGTACTGTGTTGTGTGTCAGTACTGTGTTGTGTGTCAGTACTGTGTTGTGTGTCAGTACTGTGTTGTGTGTCAGTACTGTGTTGTGTGTCAGCACTGTGTTGTGTGTCACTACTGTGTTGTGTGTCAGTACTGTGTTGTGTGTCAGTACTGTGTTGTGTGTCAGTACTGTGTTGTGTGTCACTACTGTGTTGTGTGTCACTACTGTGTTGTGTGTCACTACTGTGTTGTGTGTCAGTACTGTGTTGTGTGTCAGTACTGTGTTGTGTGTCAGCACTGTGTTGTGTGTCACTACTGTGTTGTGTGTCACTACTGTGTTGTGTGTCACTACTGTGTTGTGTGTCAGTACTGTGTTGTGTGTCACTACTGCGTTGTGTGTTAGTACTATGTTGTGTGTCAGTACTGTGTTGTGTGTCAGTACTGTGTTGTGTGTCAGTACTGTGTTGTGTGTCACTACTGCGTTGTGTTTTGCTACTGCGTTGTGTGTTAGTACTGTGTTGTGTGTCAGTACTGTGTTGTGTGTCACTACTGTGTTGTGTGTCAGTACTGTGTTGTGTGTCACTACTGTTCTGTGTGTCAGTACTGTGTTGTGTGTCAGTACTGTGTTGTGTGTCAGCACTGTGTTGTGTGTCACTACTGTGTTGTGTGTCAGTACTGTGTTGTGTGTCAGTACTGTGTTGTGTCACTACTGTTCTGTGTGTCAGTACTGTGTTGTGTGTCAGTACTGTGTTGTGTGTCAGCACTGTGTTGTGTGTCACTACTGTGTTGTGTGTCAGTACTGTGTTGTGTGTCAGTACTGTGTTGTGTGTCACTACTGTGTTGTGTGTCAGTACTGTGTTGTGTGTCACTACTGTTCGTGTGTCAGTACTGTGTTGTGTGTCAGTACTGTGTTGTGTGTCAGTACTGTGTTGTGTGTCACTACTGTGTTGTGTGTTAGTACTGTGTTGTGTGTTAGTACTGTGTTGTGTGCCAGTACTGTGTTGTGTGTTAGTACTGCGTTGTGTGTTAGTACTGTGTTGTGTGTCAGTACTGTGTTGTGTGTTAGTACTGTGTTGTGTGTCAGTACTGCGTTGTGTGTTAGTACTGTGTTGTGTGTCAGTACTGTGTTGTGTGTCAGTACTGTGTTGTGTGTCAGTACTGTGTTGTGTGTCAGTACTGTGTTGTGTGTCACTACTGCGTTGTGTGATAGTACTGTGTTGTGTGTCAGTACTGCGTTGTGTGTTAGTACTGTGTTGTGTGTTAGTACTGTGTTGTGTGTCAGTACTGTGTTGTGTGTTACTACTGTGTTGTGTGTCACTACTGCGTTGTGTGTTACTACTACGTTGTGTGTCACTACTGCGTTGTATGTTACTACTGCGTTGTGTGTTACTACTACGTTGTGTGTCACTACTGCGTTGTGTGTTACTACTGCGTTGTGTGTTACTACTACGTTGTGTGTCACTACTGCGTTGTGTGTTACTACTACGTTGTGTGTCACTACTGCGTTGTGTGTTAGTTCTGTGTTGTGTGTCACTACTGCGTTGTGTGTTAGTACTGTGTTGTGTGTCACTACTGCGTTGTGTGTTAGTACTGTGTTGTGTGTTACTACTGCGTTGTGTGTTAGTACTGTGTTGTGTGTTACTACTGCGTTGTGTGTTACTACTGCGTTGTGTGTTACTACTGCGTTGTGTGTCACTACTGCATTGTGTGTTACTACTGCGTTGTGTGTTAGTACTGTGTTGTGTGTTACTACTGCGTTGTGTGTTACTACTGCGTTGTGTGTCAGTACTGTGTTGTGTGTCAGTACTGTGTTGTGTGTTACTACTGCGTTGTGTGTTAGTACTGTGTTGTGTGTCAGTACTGTGTTGTGTGTCACTACTGCGTTGTGTGTTAGTACTGTGTTGTGTGTTAGTACTGTGTTGTGTGTCAGTACTGTGTTGTGTGTCACTACTGCGTTGTGTGTTAGTACTGTGTTGTGTGTCAGTACTGTGTTGTGTGTTAGTACTGTGTTGTGTGTTAGTACTGCGTTGTGTGTCAGTACTGTGTTGTGTGTCAGTACTGTGTTGTGTGTTAGTACTGTGTTGTGTGTCACTACTGTGTTGTGTGTTAGTACTGTGTTGTGTGTTAGTACTGTGTTGTGTGTTAGTACTGTGTTATGTGTTAGTACTGTGTTGTGTGTCAGTACTGTGTTGTGTGTCAGTACTGTGTTGTGTGTTAGTACTGTGTTGTGTGTTAGTACTGTGTTGTGTGTTAGTACTGTGTTGTGTGTTAGTACTGTGTTGTGTGTCACTACTGTGTTGTGTGTTAGTACTGTGTTGTGTGTTAGTACTGTGTTGTGTGTTAGTACTGTGTTGTGTGTCAGTACTGTGTTGTGTGTTAGTACTGTGTTGTGTGTCAGTACTGTGTTGTGTGTCAGTACTGTGTTGTGTGTTAGTACTGTGTTGTGTGTCAGTACTGTGTTGTGTGTTAGTACTGTGTTGTGTGTTAGTACTGTGTTTTGTGTCAGTACTGTGTTGTGTGTTAGTACTGTGTTGTGTGTTAGTACTGTGTTGTGTGTCACTACTGTGTTGTGTGTTACTACTGTGTTGTGTGTCACTACTGTGTTGTGTGTCACTACTGTGTTGTGTGTCAGTACTGTGTTGTGTGTCAGTACTGTGTTGTGTGTTAGTACTGTGTTGTGTGTTAGTACTGTGTTGTGTGTTAGTACTGTGTTGTGTGTTAGTACTGTGTTGTGTGTTAGTACTGTGTTGTGTGTTAGTACTGTGTTGTGTGTCACTACTGTGTTGTGTGTCAGTACTGTGTTGTGTGTCACTACTGTGTTGTGTTAGTACTGTGTTGTGTGTTAGTACTGTGTTGTGTGTCAGTACTGTGTTGTGTGTTAGTACTGTGTTGTGTGTTAGTACTGTGTTGTGTGTTAGTACTGTGTTGTGTGTTAGTACTGTGTTGTGTGTTAGTACTGTGTTGTGTGTTAGTACTGTGTTGTGTGTTAGTACTGTGTTGTGTGTTAGTACTGTGTTGTGTGTTAGTACTGTGTTGTGTGTTAGTACTGTGTTGTGTGTCACTACTGTGTTGTGTGTCAGTACTGTGTTGTGTGTCACTACTGTGTTGTGTGTTAGTACTGTGTTGTGTGTTAGTACTGTGTTGTGTGTTAGTACTGTGTTGTGTGTCACTACTGTGTTGTGTGTTAGTACTGTGTTGTGTGTTAGTACTGTGTTGTGTGTTAGTACTGTGTTGTGTGTTAGTACTGTGTTGTGTGTTAGTACTGTGTTGTGTGTCAGTACTGTGTTGTGTGTTAGTACTGTGTTGTGTGTCAGTACTGTGTTGTGTGTTAGTACTGTGTTGTGTGTTAGTACTGTGTTGTGTGTTAGTACTGTGTTGTGTGTTAGTACTGTGTTGTGTGTCAGTACTGTGTTGTGTGTTAGTACTGTGTTGTGTGTTAGTACTGTGTTGTGTGTTAGTACTGTGTTGTGTGTTAGTACTGTGTTGTGTGTTAGTACTGTGTTGTGTGTTAGTACTGTGTTGTGTGTCAGTACTGTGTTGTGTGTTAGTACTGTGTTGTGTGTCACTACTGTGTTGTGTGTTAGTACTGTGTTGTGTGTTAGTACTGTGTTGTGTGTCACTACTGTGTTGTGTGTTAGTACTGTGTTGTGTGTTAGTACTGTGTTGTGTGTTAGTACTGTGTTGTGTGTTAGTACTGTGTTGTGTGTTAGTACTGTGTTGTGTGTCACTACTGTGTTGTGTGTCACTACTGTGTTGTGTGTTAGTACTGTGTTGTGTGTTAGTACTGTGTTGTGTGTTAGTACTGTGTTGTGTGTTAGTACTGTGTTGTGTGTCAGTACTGTGTTGTGTGTTAGTACTGTGTTGTGTGTTAGTACTGTGTTGTGTGTCAGTACTGTGTTGTGTGTTAGTACTGTGTTGTGTGTCAGTACTGTGTTGTGTGTTAGTACTGTGTTGTGTGTCAGTACTGTGTTGTGTGTCAGTACTGTGTTGTGTGTCAGTACTGTGTTGTGTGTCAGTACTGTGTTGTGTGTCAGTACTGTGTTGTGTGTCAGTACTGTGTTGTGTGTCAGTACTGTGTTGTGTGTCACTACTGCGTTGTGTGTTAGTACTGTGTTCTGTGCCAGTACTGTGTTGTGTGTTAGTACTGTGTTGTGTGTCACTACTGTGTTGTGTGTCAGTATTGTGTTGTGTGTCAGTACTGTGTTGTGTGTCAGTACTGTGTTGTGTGTCAGTACTGTGTTGTGTGTCAGTACTGTGTTGTGTGTCAGTACTGTGTTGTGTGTCAGCACTGTGTTGTGTGTCACTACTGTGTTGTGTGTCAGTACTGTGTTGTGTGTCAGTACTGTGTTGTGTGTCAGTACTGTGTTGTGTGTCACTACTGTGTTGTGTGTCACTACTGTGTTGTGTGTCACTACTGTGTTGTGTGTCAGTACTGTGTTGTGTGTCAGTACTGTGTTGTGTGTCAGCACTGTGTTGTGTGTCACTACTGTGTTGTGTGTCAGTACTGTGTTGTGTGTCACTACTGTGTTGTGTGTCAGTACTGTGTTGTGTGTCACTACTGCGTTGTGTGTTAGTACTATGTTGTGTGTCAGTACTGTGTTGTGTGTCAGTACTGTGTTGTGTGTCAGTACTGTGTTGTGTGTCACTACTGCGTTGTGTTTTGCTACTGCGTTGTGTGTTAGTACTGTGTTGTGTGTCAGTACTGTGTTGTGTGTCACTACTGTGTTGTGTGTCAGTACTGTGTTGTGTGTCACTACTGTTCTGTGTGTCAGTACTGTGTTGTGTGTCAGTACTGTGTTGTGTGTCAGCACTGTGTTGTGTGTCACTACTGTGTTGTGTGTCAGTACTGTGTTGTGTGTCAGTACTGTGTTGTGTCACTACTGTTCTGTGTGTCAGTACTGTGTTGTGTGTCAGTACTGTGTTGTGTGTCAGCACTGTGTTGTGTGTCACTACTGTGTTGTGTGTCAGTACTGTGTTGTGTGTCAGTACTGTGTTGTGTGTCACTACTGTGTTGTGTGTCAGTACTGTGTTGTGTGTCACTACTGTTCTGTGTGTCAGTACTGTGTTGTGTGTCAGTACTGTGTTGTGTGTCAGTACTGTGTTGTGTGTCACTACTGTGTTGTGTGTTAGTACTGTGTTGTGTGTTAGTACTGTGTTGTGTGCCAGTACTGTGTTGTGTGTTAGTACTGCGTTGTGTGTTAGTACTGTGTTGTGTGTCAGTACTGTGTTGTGTGTTAGTACTGTGTTGTGTGTCAGTACTGCGTTGTGTGTTAGTACTGTGTTGTGTGTCAGTACTGTGTTGTGTGTCAGTACTGTGTTGTGTGTCAGTACTGTGTTGTGTGTCAGTACTGTGTTGTGTGTCACTACTGCGTTGTGTGATAGTACTGTGTTGTGTGTCAGTACTGCGTTGTGTGTCAGTACTGTGTTGTGTGTCAGTACTGTGTTGTGTGTCAGTACTGCGTTGTGTGTTAGTACTGTGTTGTGTGTTAGTACTGTGTTGTGTGTTAGTACTGTGTTGTGTGTTAGTACTGTGTTGTGTGTCAGTACTGTGTTGTGTGTTAGTACTGTGTTGTGTGTCAGTACTGTGTTGTGTGTTACTACTGCGTTGTGTGTTAGTACTACGTTGTGTGTCACTACTGCGTTGTGTGTTACTACTGCGTTGTGTGTTACTACTACGTTGTGTGTCACTACTGCGTTGTGTGTTACTACTACGTTGTGTGTCACTACTGCGTTGTATGTTACTACTGCGTTGTGTGTCACTACTGCGTTGTATGTTACTACTGCGTTGTGTGTTACTACTGTGTTGTGTGTTACTACTGCGTTGTGTGTTACTACTGCGTTGTGTGTTACTACTACGTTGTGTGTCACTACTGCGTTGTGTGTTACTACTGCGTTGTGTGTTACTACTACGTTGTGTGTCACTACTGCGTTTTATGTTACTACTGCGTTGTGTGTTACTACTGCGTTGTGTGTTACTACTGCGTTGTGTGTTACTACTGCGTTGTGTGTTACTACTACGTTGTGTGTCACTACTGCGTTGTGTGTTACTACTGCGTTGTGTGTTACTACTACGTTGTGTGTTACTACTGCGTTGTGTGTTAGTACTGTGTTGTGTGTAACTACTGCGTTGTGTGTAACTACTGCGTTGTGTGTAACTACTGCGTTGTGTGTAACTACTGCGTTGTGTGTAACTACTGCGTTGTGTGTTAGTACTGTGTTGTGTGTAACTACTGCGTTGTGTGTAACTACTGCGTTGTGTGTAACTACTGCGTTGTGTGTAACTACTGCGTTGTGTGTTACTACTACGTTGTGTGTTACTACTGCGTTGTGTGTTACTACTACGTTGTGTGTCACTACTGCGTTGTATGTTACTACTGCGTTGTGTGTTACTACTACGTTGTGTGTCACTACTGCGTTGTGTGTTACTACTGCGTTGTGTGTTACTACTGCGTTGTGTGTTACTACTGCGTTGTGTGTTACTACTACGTTGTGTGTCACTACTGCGTTGTATGTTACTACTGCGTTGTGTGTTACTACTACGTTGTGTGTCACTACTGCGTTGTGTGTTACTACTGCGTTGTGTGTTACTACTACGTTGTGTGTCACTACTGCGTTGTGTGTTACTACTACGTTGTGTGTCACTACTGCGTTGTGTGTTAGTTCTGTGTTGTGTGTCACTACTGCGTTGTGTGTTAGTACTGTGTTGTGTGTCACTACTGCGTTGTGTGTTAGTACTGTGTTGTGTGTTACTACTGCGTTGTGTGTTAGTACTGTGTTGTGTGTTACTACTGCGTTGTGTGTAGTACTGTGTTGTGTGTTACTGCGTTGTGTGTTACTACTGCGTTGTGTGTTACTACTGCGTTGTGTGTCACTACTGCATTGTGTGTTACTACTGCGTTGTGTGTTAGTACTGTGTTGTGTGTTACTACTGCGTTGTGTGTTACTACTGCGTTGTGTGTCAGTACTGTGTTGTGTGTCAGTACTGTGTTGTGTGTTACTACTGCGTTGTGTGTTAGTACTGTGTTGTGTGTCAGTACTGTGTTGTGTGTCACTTCTGCGTTGTGTGTTAGTACTGTGTTGTGTGTTAGTACTGTGTTGTGTGTCAGTACTGTGTTGTGTGTCACTACTGCGTTGTGTGTTAGTACTGTGTTGTGTGTCAGTACTGTGTTGTGTGTTAGTACTGTGTTGTGTGTTAGTACTGCGTTGTGTGTCAGTACTGTGTTGTGTGTCAGTACTGTGTTGTGTGTTAGTACTGTGTTGTGTGTCACTACTGTGTTGTGTGTTAGTACTGTGTTGTGTGTTAGTACTGTGTTGTGTGTTAGTACTGTGTTATGTGTTAGTACTGTGTTGTGTGTCAGTACTGTGTTGTGTGTCAGTACTGTGTTGTGTGTTAGTACTGTGTTGTGTGTTAGTACTGTGTTGTGTGTTAGTACTGTGTTGTGTGTTAGTACTGTGTTGTGTGTCACTACTGTGTTGTGTGTTAGTACTGTGTTGTGTGTTAGTACTGTGTTGTGTGTTAGTACTGTGTTGTGTGTCAGTACTGTGTTGTGTGTTAGTACTGTGTTGTGTGTCAGTACTGTGTTGTGTGTCAGTACTGTGTTGTGTGTTAGTACTGTGTTGTGTGTCAGTACTGTGTTGTGTGTTAGTACTGTGTTGTGTGTTAGTACTGTGTTTTGTGTCAGTACTGTGTTGTGTGTTAGTACTGTGTTGTGTGTTAGTACTGTGTTGTGTGTCACTACTGTGTTGTGTGTTACTACTGTGTTGTGTGTCACTACTGTGTTGTGTGTCACTACTGTGTTGTGTGTCAGTACTGTGTTGTGTGTCAGTACTGTGTTGTGTGTTAGTACTGTGTTGTGTGTTAGTACTGTGTTGTGTGTTAGTACTGTGTTGTGTGTTAGTACTGTGTTGTGTGTTAGTACTGTGTTGTGTGTTAGTACTGTGTTGTGTGTCACTACTGTGTTGTGTGTCAGTACTGTGTTGTGTGTCACTACTGTGTTGTGTGTTAGTACTGTGTTGTGTGTTAGTACTGTGTTGTGTGTCAGTACTGTGTTGTGTGTTAGTACTGTGTTGTGTGTTAGTACTGTGTTGTGTGTTAGTACTGTGTTGTGTGTTAGTACTGTGTTGTGTGTTAGTACTGTGTTGTGTGTTAGTACTGTGTTGTGTGTTAGTACTGTGTTGTGTGTTAGTACTGTGTTGTGTGTTAGTACTGTGTTGTGTGTTAGTACTGTGTTGTGTGTCACTACTGTGTTGTGTGTCAGTACTGTGTTGTGTGTCACTACTGTGTTGTGTGTTAGTACTGTGTTGTGTGTTAGTACTGTGTTGTGTGTTAGTACTGTGTTGTGTGTCACTACTGTGTTGTGTGTTAGTACTGTGTTGTGTGTTAGTACTGTGTTGTGTGTTAGTACTGTGTTGTGTGTTAGTACTGTGTTGTGTGTTAGTACTGTGTTGTGTGTCAGTACTGTGTTGTGTGTTAGTACTGTGTTGTGTGTCAGTACTGTGTTGTGTGTTAGTACTGTGTTGTGTGTTAGTACTGTGTTGTGTGTTAGTACTGTGTTGTGTGTTAGTACTGTGTTGTGTGTCAGTACTGTGTTGTGTGTTAGTACTGTGTTGTGTGTTAGTACTGTGTTGTGTGTTAGTACTGTGTTGTGTGTTAGTACTGTGTTGTGTGTTAGTACTGTGTTGTGTGTTAGTACTGTGTTGTGTGTCAGTACTGTGTTGTGTGTTAGTACTGTGTTGTGTGTCACTACTGTGTTGTGTGTTAGTACTGTGTTGTGTGTTAGTACTGTGTTGTGTGTCACTACTGTGTTGTGTGTTAGTACTGTGTTGTGTGTTAGTACTGTGTTGTGTGTTAGTACTGTGTTGTGTGTTAGTACTGTGTTGTGTGTTAGTACTGTGTTGTGTGTCACTACTGTGTTGTGTGTCACTACTGTGTTGTGTGTAAGTACTGTGTTGTGTGTTAGTACTGTGTTGTGTGTTAGTACTGTGTTGTGTGTTAGTACTGTGTTGTGTGTCAGTACTGTGTTGTGTGTCAGTACTGTGTTGTGTGTTAGTACTGTGTTGTGTGTCAGTACTGTGTTGTGTGTTAGTACTGTGTTGTGTGTCAGTACTGTGTTGTGTGTTAGTACTGTGTTGTGTGTCAGTACTGTGTTGTGTGTCAGTACTGTGTTGTGTGTCAGTACTGTGTTGTGTGTCAGTACTGTGTTGTGTGTCAGTACTGTGTTGTGTGTCAGTACTGTGTTGTGTGTCAGTACTGTGTTGTGTGTTAGTACTGTGTTGTGTACTCACATAGTTGTACTCACCTCGTTCAGGTTGCAGGGGTCGATTCCAAGCTCCTGGCCCCGCCTCTTCACCGGTCGCTACTAGGTCACTCTCCCTGAACCGTTTGCTTTATCATACCTTTGCTTAAAGCTATGTATGGATCCTGCCTCCACTACATCGCTTCCCAAACTATTCTACTTCCTGACTACTCTGTGGCTGAAGAAATACTTCCTAACATCCCTGTAATTCATCTGTGTCTTCAACTTCCAACTGTGTCCCCTTGTTGCTGTGTCCCATCTCTGGAACATCCTGTCTTTGTCCACCTTGTCAATTCCTCTCCGTATTTTGTATGTCGTTATCATGCCCTCCCTATCTCTCCTGTCCTCCAGTGTCGTCAGCTTGATTTCCCTTAACCTCTCCTCGTAGGACATACCTCTTAGCTCTGGGACTAGTCTTGTTGCAAACTTTTGCACTTTCTCTAGTTTCTTTAAGTGCTTGGCTAGGTGTGGGTTCCAGACTGGTGCCGCATACTCCAATATGGGCCTAACGTACACGGTGTACAGGGTCCTGAATGATTCCTTATTAAGATGTCGGAATGCTGTTCTGAGGTTTGCTAGGCGCCCATATGCTGCAGCAGTTATTTGGTTGATGTGCGCTTCAGGAGATGTGCCTGGTGTTATACTCACCCCAAGATCGTTTTCCTTGAGTGAGGTTTGTAGTCTCTGACCCCCTAGACTGTACTCCGTCTGCGGCCTTCTTTGCCCTTCCCCAATCTTCATGACTTTGCACTTGGTGGGATTGAACTCCAGGAGCCAATTGCTGGACCAGGTCTGCAGCCTGTCCAGATCCCTTTGTAGTTCTGCCTGGTCTTCGATCGAATGAATTCTTCTCATCAACTTGACGTCATCTGCAAACAGGGACACTTCGGAGTCTATTCCTTCCTTCATGTCGTTCACAAATACCAGAAACAGCACTGGTCCTTGGACTGACCCCTGTGGGACCCCGCTGGTCACAGATGCCCACTCTGACACCTCGCCGCTTACCATGACTCGCTGCTGACTTCCTGACAAGTATTCCCTGATCCATTGTAGGGCCTTCCCTGTTATCCCTGCTTAGTCCTCCAGTTTTTGCACTAATCTCTTGTGTGGAACTGTGTCAAACGCCTTCTTGCAATCCAAGAAAATGCAATCCACCCATCCCTCTCTCTCTTGTCTTACTGCTGTCACCATGTCATAGAACTCCAGTAGGTTTGTGACACAGGATTTCCCGTCCCTGAAACCATGTTGTCTGCTGTTGATGAGATCATTCCTTTCTAGGTGTTCCACCACTCTTCTCCTGATAATCTTCTCCATGATTTTGCATACTATACATGTCAGTGACACTGGTCTGTAGTTTAGTGCTTCATGTCTGTCTCCTTTTTTAAAGATTGGGACTACATTTGCTGTCTTCCATGCCTCAGGCAATCTCCCTGTTTCGATAGATGTATTGAATATTGTTGTTAGGGGTACACATAGCGCCTCTGCTCCCTCTCTCAATACCCATGGAGAGATGTTATCTGGCCTCATTGCCTTTGAGGTATCTAGCTCAAGCAGAAGCCTCTTCAGTTCTTCCTCGGTTGTGTGTACTGTGTCCAGCACATGGTGGTGTACCCCACCTCTCCGTCTTTCTGGAGCCCCTTCTGTCTCCTCTGTGAACACTTCCTTAATTAAATCTCTTGTTGAGTTCTTCACATACTTCACGGTCATTTCTTGTTGTCTCTCCTCCTTCCTTCCTTAGCCTGATTACCTGGTCCTTGACTGTTGTGTCACCACTGCGTTGTGTGTTAGTACTGTGTTGTGTGTCAGTACTGTGTTGTGTGTCAGTACTGTGTTGTGTGTTACTACTGCGTTGTGTGTCAGTACTGCGTTGTGTGTCAGTACTGCGTTGTGTGTTAGTACTGCGTTGTGTGTTAGTACTGTGTTGTGTGTCAGTACTGTGTTGTGTGTTAGTACTGTGTTGTGTGTTAGTACTGTGTTGTGTGTCAGTACTGTGTTGTGTGTCAGTACTGCGTTGTGTGTCAGTACTGCGTTGTGTGTCAGTACTGCGTTGTGTGTTAGTACTGTGTTGTGTGTTAGTACTGTGTTGTGTGTTAGTACTGTGTTGTGTGTTAGTACTGTGTTGTGTGTCAGTACTGTGTTGTGTGTCAGTACTGTGTTGTGTGTTAGTACTGTGTTGTGTGTCACTACTGCGTTGTGTGTCAGTACTGCGTTGTGTGTCAGTACTGCGTTGTGTGTTAGTACTGCGTTGTGTGTTAGTACTGTGTTGTGTGTCAGTACTGTGTTGTGTGTCAGTACTGTGTTGTGTGTCAGTACTGTGTTGTGTGTTAGTACTGTGTTGTGTGTCAGTACTGTGTTGTGTGTCAGTACTGCGTTGTGTGTTAGTACTGTGTTGTGTGTCAGTACTGTGTTGTGTGTCAGTACTGTGTTGTGTGTTAGTACTGTGTTGTGTGTCAGTACTGTGTTGTGTGTCAGTACTGTGTTGTGTGTTAGTACTGTGTTGTGTGTCAGTACTGTGTTGTGTGTCAGTACTGTGTTGTGTGTCAGTACTGTGTTGTGTGACAGTACTGTGTTGTGTGTCAGTACTGTGTTGTGTGTCAGTACTGTGTTGTGTGTCAGTACTGTGTTGTGTGTTAGTACTGTGTTGTGTGTCAGTACTGTGTTGTGTGTCAGTACTGTGTTGTGTGACAGTACTGTGTTGTGTGTCAGTACTGTGTTGTGTGTTAGTACTGTATTGTGTGTCAGTACTGTGTTGTGTGTCAGTACTGTGTTGTGTGTCAGTACTGTGTTGTGTGTCAGTACTGTGTTGTGTGTTAGTACTGTGTTGTGTGTCAGTACTGTGTTGTGTGTTAGTACTGTGTTGTGTGTTAGTACTGTGTTGTGTGTCAGTACTGTGTTGTGTGTCAGTACTGTGTTGTGTGTTAGTACTGTGTTGTGTGTCAGTACTGTGTTGTGTGACAGTACTGTGTTGTGTGTCAGTACTGTGTTGTCTGTCACTACTGTGTTGTGTGTTAGTACTGTGTTGTGTGTCAGTACTGTGTTGTGTGCCAGTACTGTGTTGTGTGCCAGTACTGTGTTGTGTGTCAGTACTGTGTTGTGTGTCACTACTGTGTTGTGTGACAGTACTGTGTTGTGTGTCACTACTGTGTTGTGTGTCACTACTGCGTTGTGTGTCACTACTGTGTTGTGTGTCACTACTGTGTTGTGTGTCAGTACTGTGTTGTCTGTCACTACTGCGTTGTGTGTTAGTACTGTGTTGTGTGTCAGTACTGTGTTGTGTGTCAGTACTGTGTTGTGTGCCAGTACTGTGTTGTGTGTCACTACTGCGTTGTGTGTTAGTACTGTGTTGTGTGTCACTACTGCGTTGTGTGTTAGTACTGTGTTGTGTGTCACTACTGCGTTGTGTGTTAGTACTGTGTTGTGTGTCACTACTGCGTTGTGTGTCACTACTGTGTTGTGTGTCAGTACTGTGTTGTGTGACAGTACTGTGTTGTGTGTCACTACTGTGTTGTGTGTCACTACTGTGTTGTGTGACAGTACTGTGTTGTGTGTCACTACTGTGTTGTGTGTCAGTACTGTGTTGTGTGTCAGTACTGTGTTGTGTGTCAGTACTGTGTTGTGTGTCACTACTGTGTTGTGTGTCAGTACTGTGTTGTGTGTCAGTACTGTGTTGTGTGTCACTACTGTGTTGTGTGTCAGTACTGTGTTGTGTGTCAGTACTGTGTTGTGTGTCACTACTGTGTTGTGTGTCAGTACTGTGTTGTGTGTTAGTACTGTGTTGTGTGTCAGTACTGTGTTGTGTGTCAGTACTGTGTTGTGTGCCAGTACTGTGTTGTGTGTCAGTACTGTGTTGTGTGTCACTACTGCGTTGTGTGTTAGTACTGTGTTGTGTGTCACTACTGTGTTGTGTGTCAGTACTGTGTTGTGGCAGTACTGTGTTGTGTGTCAGTACTGTGTTGTGTGCCAGTACTGTGTTGTGTGTCAGTACTGTGTTGTGTGTCAGTACTGCGTTGTGTGTTAGTACTGTGTTGTGTGTCAGTACTGTGTTGTGTGTCAGTACTGTGTTGTGTGTCAGTACTGTGTTGTGTGTCACTACTGTGTTGTGTGTCAGTACTGTGTTGTGTGTCACTACTGTGTTGTGTGTCACTACTGTGTTGTGTGTCAGTACTGTGTTGTGTGTCAGTACTGTGTTGTGTGTCAGTACTGTGTTGTGTGACAGTACTGTGTTGTGTGTCACTACTGTGTTGTGTGTCACTACTGTGTTGTGTGTCAGTACTGTGTTGTGTGTCAGTACTGTGTTGTGTGTTAGTACTGTGTTGTGTGTCACTACTGTGTTGTGCGTCAGTACTGTGTTGTGGCAGTACTGTGTTGTGTGTCAGTACTGTGTTGTGTTTCAGTACTGTGTTGTGGCAGTACTGCATTGTTCTCACCTAATTGTGGTTGCATGGGTCGAGACTCAGCTCCTGGCCCCGTCTCTTCACTGATCGCTACTAGGTCCTCTCTCTCTCTCTCTCTCTGCTCCCTGAGCTTTATCATACCTCGTCTTAAAGCTATGTATGGTTCCTGCATCCACTACATCACCTGCTAGACTATTCCACTTCCTCACTACTCTATGACTGAAGAAATACTTCCTAACATCCCTTTGACTCGTCTGAGTCTTCAACTTCCAACTGTGACCCCTTGTTTCTGTGTCCCATCTCTGGAACATCCTGTCTCTGTCCACCTTATCTATTCCACGCAGTATTTTGTATGCCGTTATCATGTCAATTCAATTCAATTCAATTCAAAGTTTATTCTCTATAAAGATTACAATGTTGAATTTACAGAATTTGGTTGTTGTGTGTTTTACATGTAGTTAAATAATGATTACAGAGTGTACCACTAGAACGCCTAGCATGGCTAGGCATTTTGGGCAGACTTAATTTAATTCATTATTTTAAAATATTACAAATTATGAGGTAAGTTGGTATTATGGCTAAGTGACTAAATACTAGTTTGTGAGTTTAGCAATGTGAATGCTTTTGTTTTGGCATAGTACATAGTTTCAGTACTGGAGTATCATAGGATTCATAATTTTAAGATTGAGATTAATATTTCTGTTTATGGTCAAATGGGTGAGTGAGTGTAAGTGTGAACCACCAGGTGATATTCGTGTAGTTAGTTGACGGGGTGTATCAGGGAGATAAGATGTTTTCTAATGGAAGTTTTGAAGGTGATGAATGTGTCTGCAGTTCTAGAGTTCTCAGGTAGGGTGTTCCAGATTTTAGGGCCTTTGACATACATTGAATTTTTGTAAAGGTTTAGTCGGACACGGGGAATGTCGTAGAGATGTTTGTGTCTGGTGTTATGCCTGTGGGTTCTGTCACAACTATCAAGAAAGCGTTTTAGGTCAAGGTTGATATTGGAGTTTAAGGTCCTGTAGATGTAGATTGCACAGTAGTAAGTGTGGATGTACTGAACAGGGAGTAAGTTTAGATCTATGAAGAGTGGGGGGGGGAGGGTGTTGCCAGGGATGGGATTTAGTGATTATTCTTACTGCAGCTTTTTGTTGGGTTATTATTGGCTTTAGGTGTGTTGCTGCAGTTGATCCCCAAGCACAAATAGCATAGGTGAGGTATGGATAAATAAGTGAGTGGTATAGTGTGAGAAGGGCATTTTGCGGCACGTAGTATCGTATCTTGGAGAGGATCCCAACTGTTTTGGATACTTTTAAGGTTATGTGTTGGATATGGGTGCTGAAATTCAGGTTGTTGTCAAGGTATAGGCCTAGGAATTTGCCCTCATTATGTTTAGTAATTAGAGTGTTGTCGATCTTAATGTTAATTTGTGCATCTCCTGCTCTGCTACCAAACATAATATAGTAGGTTTTGTCAGTGTTAAGCGTAAGTTTATTGGCTGTCATCCAAGTCGATATTTTGATCAGCTCCTCGTTAACAATGGTGTTGAGGGTGGCAAGATTAGGGCGAGAGATGACATAAGTCGTGTCGTCAGCAAAGAGAATGGGTTTCAGGTGTTGGGATAGGTTTGGAAGATCATTGATGTATATGAGGAAGAGCAGGGGACCAAGGACACTTCCCTGCGGAACTCCAGTATCAAGTGGCCGTGTTGTTGATGCTGTGTCTTTAATGGTAACATACTGATACCTATTAGTAAGGTAAGATTTGAAATAAGCAAGCGCATGGCCTCTTATACCGTAATGGTAAAGTTTGTGGAGTAGGATGTCGTGGTCTACTGTGTCAAAAGCTTTTCTTAGGTCAATAAAAATTCCTAGTGGATATTCCTTATTTTCCAATGCTGTGTAAAGCAGATCTAGCATTTTTATGATTGCATCATTGGTGATTTTATTTTTCCTAAATCCAAATTGGCAGGGGTTGAGTATGCTTTGTGCTGTTATAAATGAATATAGTCTCCTGTGCACGAGTTTCTCAAAGATTTTGGATAGCAATGGTAAGTTTGATGTTGGCCTATAGTTGTTTAAGTCTGTAGGGTCACCACCTTTATGTATTGGTGTAACCCTTGCCATCTTGAGTAGTTTCGGGAAGGTGCTAGTTTCTAGTGACTCGTTAAAAAGTAATGAAATAGCATGCGAAAGGATATGGGCCGCTCGCTTGTACAGTAATGGTGGGACATTAGACAGATTCCCTGAGTTGTTTTTAAGTGACTTTATAATCTCGGTGACTTCCGAGGGCTCAGTTGGTGCAAGACAGAAGGAATTTGGGAAATTCCCATCTAGGTAGTCCCCGGCATGGGCATTAGTATGTGGGATTTTGTTAGCGAGATTAGATCCTATGGTTGAGAAGAAGTCGTTTATCTTGTTAGCTGTGTCAATGGGATGTAGTGGTGTTTCATTAGGTTTAGTTAGGACAATATTCTTGTTTTTTTTCAGTTTGTGGGTCCCTAGAATCTGAGAGAGTGTTTTCCAGGTCTTTTTTATATCTCCTCTAGTGTCTGTGAATCTACTGGAGTAGTATAGTTGTTTGGCTTTCTTTATTACTTTGGTGAGAACTGATGAATAGTGTTTAAGAATATCTTTGTGTATTAAGCCCTGTCTATATTGCTTTTCATATTGGTGTTTCTTGTCAATGGATTTCAGAATGGTTCTGGTTAGCCATGGGCAACCAAGCCGTTTGTTTGTGATCTGTTTCGTTTTTATAGGACAATGTTTGTTCTATAGTGTAAGTAATTTGTTAAGAAAAATGTCTGTCCAGTCATCAATACCATTGGCCTTGGAGAATTCTGTAGGCCAGTCAACAATCTCTAGGTCAGTTGTGAACTTCCTTATTGAGGCCTCGTCATGGAGTCTAAATGAGACTGTTGTATTCAAGTGGTGGTTTATTAATGTTTGTCAGGAGGAAGGTAGGGTAGTGGTCTGTAGTGCTATCTGTGATTATCCCTGATTTAAGGGGGGCTAGTATATTGGTCCATATGTGGTCTATTATGGTTGCACTTCTCTCAGTGAGCCTGGTTGGTTTAGTTATTGTTGGTATGAGAAGTGTGTTGTTCATATTGTTGATGAAATCAGTTACAGGCTGATCATCTAGTAAGCCAAGGTTGATGTTGAAGTCTCCAGCTAAGAGAAGGTGGTGCTTATTCATTTGTCTGTTTGTTATTAGTGACTTTAATTTCTCACTGAAATTTGGGATGTTTGTGTGAGGTATCCGGTAAATGGCACCGATTGTTATAGGTGTCTTAAGGTTTTTTACAGTAAAATTAGCAAAAATGTATTCCCCTTATTCATCACTAAAGCAAGTGGTGCTAATACAAGAAAATTGGTTAGAGTAATAGATTGCAATACCACCCCCAACTTGGTTTGGTCTGCAGTTGTGAATTGCTGTGTATCCTGGTAGAGGGTAGATATCTGTTGTGTCCTGCTTAAGCCAGGTCTCAGTAAGAATAATGCAGGAGAAGGGTGTCTTTAGTGATTCAAGGAGTGCTAGGAGGTCACCATAGTGTTTGCTTAAGGACCTGATGTTGTAGTTAAGTACTGATAGGCTTTTAGCATTATTTAGGATAGTGCTGGCTTGTGATGCTGTGTAATAAAGGCAGTTACTTTCCAATAGGTTTTGATTGGGTGTCAGATTATGGAGGTTTAGATCAGGGTCAACGTGATCAATCATCTTCTAGGTTTAAATTATGGTTATTTATATCCTGAGTTATGTGTTGAGTTCTAGTACTGATATCTGTAGTGGTGGGAAGCTTGGATAAGTATATAGCTAGAGTATTTTGGTCATATAGAGTATAGTCACTACTACACATAATGAAGTTGATGTTGTCTATGTGTTGTGCTGGAATGAACTAAAGTACAACTAGGTATAAACTAGTAATATAAAAATACAAATTTAAAATAGAACAAGACTCTCACTTGTAATTGCCCCAAGCCCTCCTGTCCTCCAGTATCGTCAAGCCGATTTCCCTCAACCTTTCTTCGCAGGACATTCCCCTGAGCTCTGGAATTAACCTTGTTGCAAACCTTTGCACTTTCTCTAATTTCTTGACGTGCTTGACCAGGCGTGGGTTCCAAACTGGTGCTCCATACCCCAGTATGGGCCTGACGTACACAGTGTACAGTGTCTTGAACGATTCCTTACTAAGGTATCGGAATGCTGTTCTCAGGTTTGCCAGGCGCCCATATGCTGCAACAGTTATCTGGGTGATGTGTGCTTCCGGAGACATGCTCGGTGTTATACTCACCCTAAGATCATTGTCCTTGAGTGAAGTTTGCATTCTTTGTCCACCTAGCCTATACTCTGTTTGCTGTCTTCTTTACCCTTCCACAATCTTCATGACTTGGGGACCCCGCTCGTCACAGGCGCCCACTGTGATACCTCATCACGTACCATGACTCGGTGTTGCCTCCCTGTCAGGTATTCTCTGATCCATTGCAGTGCCCTTCCTGTTATACGCGCCTGATCCTCCAGCTTCTGCACTAATCTCTTGTGAGGAACTGTGTCGAAGGCCTTCCTGCAGTCCAGGAAAATGCAATCAACCCACCCCTCTCTCTCTGATCTTACTTCTGTAACTTTGTCATAAAACTCCAGAAGGTTTGTGACACAGGATTTGCCTTCCATGAATCCGTGCTGGTTGTCGTTTATAATCTTGTTCCGTTCCAGGTGCTCCACCACTCTCCTCTTGATAATCTTCTCCATGACTTTGCAAACTATACACGTCAGTGACACTGTTCTATAGTTTAGTGCCTCGTTTCAGTCAGTACTGTTGTGTCACTACTGTGTTGTGTGTCAGTACCGTCTTGTGTACTCACCTAATTGTGGTTGCAGGGGTCGAGACTCAGCTCCTGGCCCCGCGTGTGTTAGTACTGTGTTGTGTGTCAGTACTGTGTTGCGTGTCAGTACTGTGTTGTGTCAGTACTGCGTTGTGTTAGTACTGTGTTGTGTGCCAGTACTGTGTTTTGTGTCAGTACTGTGTTGTGTGTCAGTACTGTGTTGCGTGTTAGTACTGCGTTCCGTGTTAGTACTATGTTGTGTGTCAGTACTGTGTTGTGTGTCACTGCTGTGTTGTGTGTCAGTACTGTGTTGTGTGTCAGTACTGTGTTGTGTGTCACTGCTGTATTGTGTGTCAGTACTGTGTTGTGTGCTCACCTAATTGTACTCACCTAATTGTGATTGCAGGAGTCGATTCTTAGCTCCTGGCCCCGCCTCTTCACTGATCGCTACTAGGTCCTCTCTCTCTCTCTGCTCCCTGAGCTTTTCATACCTCGTCTTAAAGCTATGCATAGTTCCT
Organism: Cherax quadricarinatus; assembly: GCF_038502225.1. Classification (NCBI taxonomy): domain Eukaryota; kingdom Metazoa; phylum Arthropoda; class Malacostraca; order Decapoda; family Parastacidae; genus Cherax; species Cherax quadricarinatus. The sequence continues at coordinate 7,664,138 of NC_091314.1, read as the reverse complement.
GCCTCCACTACGTCACTTGCTAGGCTATTCCACTTCCTGACGACCCTATGACTGAAGAAATACTTACTAACATCTATTTGACTCGTCTGAATCTTCAGCTTCCAATCGTGACCCCTTGTTTCTGTGTCCCATCTCTGGAACATCCTGTCTCTGTCCACCTTATCTATTCCACGCAGTATCTTGTATGTCGTTATCATGTATCCCCTGACCCTTCTGTCCTCCAGTGTCGTCAGTCCGATTTCCCTCAACCTTTCATCGTAAGACATTCACCTGAGCTCTGGGACTAGCCTTGTTGCAAACCTTTGTACTTTCTCTAACTTCTTGACGTGCTTGACCAGGTGTGGGTTCCAGACTGGTGCTGCATATTCCGGTATGGGCCTGACGTACACAGTGTCTTGAACAATTCCTTATTAAGGTATCGGAACGCTATTCCCATTTTTGACAGGCGCCCGTATGCTGCGGCAGTTATCTGGTTGATGTGTGCCTCCGGAGACTAGTTTAGTTTAATATGTTTATTATGCACCCCATACCCATCCTGTGGGCGGTAGTCAAAAGATTACAGAGGTACATAATTGGTCCAGGGACTGGACTCCAAAGTTTTGATAGCTGAGCAAGTTACAGAGGTAATGAACTCACAATTTACAAAGGTAATGAACTCACAATTTACAAAGGTAATGAACTCACAATTTACAAAGGTAATGAACTCCAGGTAGGTCTGGTCACAATCATGACAAGTTACAAAGGTATTTACAGATTACAGAGGTACGTAATGGGTCCAGGGACTGGGCCCCCAAAGTTTTGATAGCTGAACTAGGTACAAAGGTAATGAGCTCACAAGTTACAAAGGTAATGAATTCTGTAGAATGGTTACTTACGTTTATACATGCTACAATCATGAACAAATTATAGAGTAATGAGCAATTCACACTTCCACACCCGGTCACAACTGTAAGAGGAGACGTGCTCGGTGTTATGGTCACCCCAAGATCATTCTCCCTGAGCGAGGTTTGCATTCTTTGTCCACCTAGCCTATACTCTGTCTGCGGTCTTCTTTGCCCTTCCCCAATCTTCATGACTTTGCATTTGGCAGGGTTGAATTCGAGTAGCCAGCTTCTGGACGACGTGACCAGTCTGTCCAGGTCTCTTTGTAGTCCTGCCTCATCCTCATCCGATTTAATTCTTCTCATCAACTTCACATCATCTGCGAACAAGGACACTTCTGAGTCTATCCCTTCCATTATGTCATTCACATATATCAAAAAAATCACTGGTCCTAGAACTGACCCCTGTGGGCCCCCCTTCGTCACAGGCGCCCACTGTGTGTCAGTACTGTTGTGTGTCAGTACTGTGTTGTGCGTCAGTACTGTGTTGCGTGTTATTACTGTGTTGTGTGTCAGTGCTGTGTTGTGTGTCAGTACTGTGTTGTATTAGTACTGTGTTGTGTGTCATTACTGTGTTGTGTTAGTACTGTGTTGTGTGTCAGTACTGTGTTGTGTTAGTACTGTATTGTGTACGTGCTGTGTTGTGTTAGGACTGTGTTGTGTGTCAGTACTGTGTTGTGTTAGTACTGTGTTGTGTGTCAGTGCTGTGTTGTGTGTCACTGCTGTGTTGTGTCAGTAATGTGTTGTGTTAGTACTGTGTTGTGTGTCATTACTGTGTTGTGTTAGTACTGTGTTGTGTGTCAGTACTGTGTTGTGTTAGTACTGTGTTGTGTGTCATTGCTGTGTTGTGTGTCAGGACTGTGTTGTGTATATCAGATCTGTGTTTTGTATGGCATTACTTTGTTATGTGTGTCAGTAATGCGTTGTTTGTCGGTACTAAAATAGACTGCATAAGCTGGAATAGCTGGAATCAGTGTGACAGCTGAAGAATGCCTCTTCGGATTGACTTCCAACTTTAGAGAGCAAGGTTCCCGAGTTTAGGGAACCGGAGCACAGATCCAATTTCCTAGATCAAGAGTCCCTCACCAGTATCAAGGAACCTCCCTTGAGGGGTTGGATTCCATAATAAGGATGACACCCCATATGTTCCGTGTTGGTGGGCTATAATGGGTGCCTGGGTGTTAGTCGACTGGTCTGGGTCGCATCCTCGGACAAAATTAACCTAATTTGCCCGAAATGCTCAGCGGCTTTCTATATACTAGGAGTATGTCACTGATGTCAGCTGGATCTATATACCTTGTACACGTACTTGTAGGAATAAAGATATTATTATTATTATTATTATTATTATTATTATTATTATTATTATTATTATTATTATTATTATTATTATTATTATTATTATTATATTAAGTGTAATAACAGAGAAAGAATTAGTAGTCCATCAGTATGTATAGTGTGGATGTTGTGGAGAGAGAGGACGGTACAGTAATATCACAGTCAAATTTATATTAACTGTTTTATCCTATAGTTAAGAGTCTGTAGTTGACGGTAAATATTAGTGTGGGTGTTGTTGTTGATGGTAATGTGGAACGGAAGTAGCGGATCAAGACTAACACTCTGGCTTATACCAACACCAGTTAAACATATGACATTACTTGTTATCCTGGTGCTCACTGTTTTTTCTTTGTGTTGTGTGTGTGTGTGTGTGTGTGTGTGTGTGTGTGTGTGTGTGTGTGTGTGTGTGTACACGTGTGCGCCAGTCAGTACACAGAGCAGCATGGTGGGGTCGTAGTAAGCTAATAATATCACTGCCTAAGACGACCACTTCCCTCTCCCCCCCTTCCTTCCCAATTCCCCTCTTCCCCCTTCCCCATTCCTTTCTCCCCTCACACCCACCCTTTCCCCTCCCCCTCACCACCCCTCAACCATTCCTCTCCGCCTACGTTCATATTAAATAAGCGCAAGTTTAGGTTGATGCTGCCTAACCACTTCCTTGAGATGACGCACTTCCCAAATGGGTCACAGATAAACACATACGCACTTCCTCAACTGTTTCATGTACGCACATATACACTCAACTGCTCCTACGCATATATGTACAACTGTAATTTTAATACAACGTGATAGAATTTCATTAAGCCTATTGGTCCCTAGTTCAGCATCTTCAATACTAGCCATCTACATCCTGACGGTGGTAGTATACCCATCCTGAGGGTGGTAGTATACCCATCCTGAGGGTGGTAGTATACCTATCCTGAGGGTGGTAGTATACCCATCCTGAGGGTGGTAGTATACCCATCCTGAGGGTGGTAGTATACCTATCCTGAGGGTGGTAGTATACCCATCCTGAGGGTGGTAGTATACCTATCCTGAGGGTGGTAGTATACCCATCCTGAGGGTGGTAGTATACCCATCCTGAGGGTGGTAGTATACCCATCCTGAGGGTGGTAGTATACCCATCCTGAGGGTGGTAGTATACCCATCCTGAGGGTGGTAGTATACCTATCCTGAGGGTGGTAGTATACCCATCCTGAGGGTGGTAGTATACCCATCCTGAGGGTGGTAGTATACCCATCCTGAGGGTGGTAGTATACCTATCCTGAGGGTGGTAGTATACCCATCCTGAGGGTGGTAGTATACCCATCCTGAGGGTGGTAGTATACCCATCCTGAGGGTGGTAGTATACCTATCCTGAGGGTGGTAGTATACCCATCCTGAGGGTGGTAGTATACCCATCCTGAGGGTGGTAGTATACCTATCCTGAGGGTGGTAGTATACCCATGCTGAGGGTGGTAGTATACCCATCCTGAGGGTGGTAGTATACCCATCCTGAGGGTGGAAGTATACCCATCCGGAGGGTGGTAGTATACCCATCCTGAGGGTGATAGTATACCCATCCTGAGGGTGGTAGTATACCCATCCTGAGGGTGGTAGTATACCCATCCTGAGGGTGGTAGTATACCCATCCTGAGTGGGGTAGTATACCCATCCTGAGGGTGGTAGTATACCCATCCTGAGGGTGGTAGTATGCCCACCCTGAGGGTGGTAGTATACCCACCCTGAGGGTGGTAGTATACCCATCCTGTGGGAGGTAGTAAACCCATCCTGAAGGTGGTAGTATACCCATCCTGAGGGTGGTAGTATACCCATCCTGTGGGAGGTAGTATACCCATCCTGTGGGATGTAGTATACCCATCCTGTGGGAGGTAGTATACCCATCCTGTGGGAGGTAGTATACCCATCCTGTGGGATGTAGTATACCCATCCTGTGGGATGTAGTATACCCATCCTGTGAGGTGTAGTATACCTATCCTGTGGGGGGTAGTATACCCATCCTGTGAGGTGTAGTATACCTATCCTGTGGTGTGTAGTATACCCATCCTGTGAGGTGTAGTATACCCATCCTGTGAGGTGTAGTATACCCATCCTGCGAGGTGAAGTATACCTATCCTGTGGGGGGTAGTATACCCATCCTGAGGGTGGTAGTATACCCATCCTGAGTGGGGTAGTATACCCATCCTGAGGGTGGTAGTATACCCATCCTGAGGGTGGTAGTATGCCCACCCTGAGGGTGGTAGTATACCCACCCTGAGGGTGGTAGTATACCCATCCTGTGGGAGGTAGTATACCCATCCTGAAGGTGGTAGTATACCCATCCTGAGGGTGGTAGTATACCCATCCTGTGGGAGGTAGTATACCCATCCTGTGGGATGTAGTATACCCATCCTGTGGGAGGTAGTATACCCATCCTGTGGGAGGTAGTATACCCATCCTGTGGGATGTAGTATACCCATCCTGTGGGATGTAGTATACCCATCCTGTGAGGTGTAGTATACCTATCCTGTGGGGGGTAGTATACCCATCCTGTGAGGTGTAGTATACCTATCCTGTGGGGGGTAGTATACCCATCCTGTGAGGTGTAGTATACCCATCCTGTGAGGTGTAGTATACCCATCCTGCGAGGTGAAGTATACCTATCCTGTGGGGGGTAGTATACCCATCCTGTGAGGTGTAGGATACCTATCCTGTGGGGGGTAGTATACCCATCCTGTGAGGTGTAGTATGCCTATCCTGTGAGGTGTAGTATACCCATCCTGTGAGGTGTAGTATACCTATCCTTTGGGGTGTAGTATACCCATCCTGTGAGGTGTAGTATACCCATCCTGTGAGGTGTAGTATACCCATCCTGCGAGGTGAAGTATACCTATCCTGTGGGGGGTAGTATACCCATCCTGTGAGGTGTAGTATACCTATCCTGTGGGGGGTAGTGTACCCATCCTGCGAGGTGAAGTATACCTATCCTGTGGGGGGTAGTATACCCATCCTGTGAGGTGTAGTATACCTATCCTGTGGGGGGTAGTGTACCCATCCTGCGAGGTGAAATATACCTATCCTGTGGGGGGTAGTATACCTATCCTGTGGGGGGTAGTATACCCATCCTGTGAGGTGTAGTATACCTATCCTGTGGGGGGTAGTGTACCCATTATAGGTAGGTCCCACTCACACGATTCTCAGTCATGTATAACTTTAATAATAATAATAATAATAATAATAATAAGAAGAAGAAGAAGAAGAAGAAGAAGAAGAAGAAGAAGAAGAAGAAGAAGAAGAAGAAGAGGAAGAAGAAGAAGAAGAGGAAGAAGAAGAAGAAGAGGAAGAAGAAGAAGAAGAAGAAGAAGAAGAAGAAGAAGAAGAAGAAGAAGAAGAAGAAGAAGAAGAAGAAGAAGAAGAAGAAGAAGAAGAAGAAGAAGAAGAAGAATTACTTTAATATTTAAGACAGGGTCAAACCTAGCAAAACTTGACAATGTTTGTCCAAATCTAAATTTAATCTCGATTACACGGTTGAAAATAATCTTGTCTGGTACTGGAAAGTTTGTGTGCAGTCTTAACCATCATGGTGTAGTTGATAGGTTTTAAACTTCAGTTCACCAATCAACCAATCACCTTGTTTGTTTGGATACACTGTTGTACGTTATGTCTTTGTTATGTTATCAGTGAGGTGTTGATCCGCCGGTTACAGACGGCTCAGGACGGTCACAACCTCGTCCACTTATTTGTTCCAGTTTGTCGGGTTAGTTGTGAATTGTTCCAGTCATGTTGCTGTGACCTGTTAATTCTTCCAGTCACAGTACGTCACTGTAAGTTACCTGTAGTCACTTCTGGTGGTCACCAACCCGCGGTCCGTCACTGTAGGTCACCTGTAGTCACTTCCAGTGGTCACCAACCCCGCGGCTCGTCACTGTAGGTCACCTGTAGTCACTTCCAGTGGTCACCAACCCCGCGGCCCGTCACTGTAGGTCACCTGTAGTCACTTCCGGAGGTCACCAACCCCGCGGCCCGTCACTGTAGGTCACCTGTAGTCACTTCCGGTGGTCACCAACCCCGCGGCCCGTCATTGTAGGTCACCTGTAGTCACTTCCGGAGGTCACCAACCCCGCGGTCCGTCACTGTAGGTCACCTGTAGTCACTTCCGGAGGTCACCAACCCCGCGGCCCGGTCCCAGACCAGACCTGGTTGCTGGTCTGATCAGGACCAAATTTAATAACTTTGTAAAGTTCCCTCGTGAATACATCTAGGGATGTATTGGTAATCTCCCTTGAGTATACGGGGCGGGTGTTGAAGTGTCATGGCCACTTTACACTTCTTAAGTTCTCTCTCAGTGTACTCATCGCTCCCTGCTGTTCGTCGGGTATACCTTTGTACTGTTTGCCAAGCCTTTTGTAAATGTTTCAGCTACAGTATTGCGGATTATTCTGCACCGAACATTATTATAGTGGTAAAGGAGTACCTCTGTACTCTGTAAATACCTTTTTAACTTGTCATGATTGTGACCAGATCTACCTGGAGTTCATTACCTTTGTAACTTGCTCAGCTATCAAAACTTTGGGGCCCAGTCCCTGGACCCATTATTTACCTCTGCAATCTTTTGACTACCATCCACAGGATGGGTATGGGGTGCATAATAAGCATATTAAACTAACATAAAGGAGAGGATCACAGACATAGCGCGACAGGAGCTGCCTGGATCCCAATTAACCAACTAAAGGCACCACGCTCTTATGAACATTAATTTATAAGAATAAACTGTTATGGTGATATATTTATACCACTGGAAAAGAAAGTTTTAACCCTTGATAATAAATAAACACAATTAAATTAGAAGAGCTTCCTATAGACGAAAGATGGATTTAAAAGAAGGGAGAAAATCCCGCTTTTGTTCTTATAAGTTTGCTTATACTGTATCCACGTCGTGAGAACCACCTTCATTTTCTTCATGAGAAATATATATATATATATATATATATATATATATATATATATATATATATATATATATATATATATATATATATATATATATATATATGTCGTGCCGAATATGTAAAACTGGTCAATTAGCAAGAACTCGTTTAAAATTTAGTCCTTTCCAAAGTTTTCTCTTATACGTTTAAATATATATATTTTTCATTAATGTTAATGTAAAAAAATTTAATTTTGCACCAAAAGAAACTTAGAAAACTTACCTAACCTTGTTATAACAAGAGCAATTTATTTTAGCCTAACCCAACTAAATATATTTTAGATTTGTTTACAGTAATTTAATACTAAACAAACACAATGAAATATATTTTTTTCGTTAGGTTCAGAATGATTTTGGCGAAATTATTGCATACACAAATTTTCGCTTGTCCTATATGGCAAGATGAGTGTTGCTATTTAAGCCAAGATCGCAAATTCTGCCTATTCGGCACGACATATATATATATATATATGTATATATATATATATATATATATATATATATATATATATATATATATATATATATATATATATATATATATATATATATATATATATATATATGAATAACTCGTTTTACCTTATTCTCAGCATATCTCCTTTATAGTATAATAATAAGGTATTAAAAGGACCCCAATGGAAATAAGTAGCTTTGACTTTTTTTTTTTTTTTTTTTTTTGCCCCTCAAGGAAGGTTCCTTGATGTTGGTGAGGGGCTCTTGATTTAGGGAATTGGATCTGTGCTCCAGTTCCCCGAATTAAGCCTGAATGCCTTCCGCATCCCTCCCCCCACCCCCGTAGGCGCTGTACAATCCTCCGGGTTTAACGCTTCCCCCTTGATTACAATAATAATAATAATTTACTTTTCTGGGTTATCCCAGGTTCTCTACACATATGCTGCTATGTATGATAATCTATATAATTGTATTTGTGTGTACCTGAATAAACTTACTCATTAGAAACACAGATCAGTAAATATACAATAAATATAACGGTGGGTGGTACAAGAATGGTATACAATACCGACAAAATGAAAATTGAGACACATGTGCAACATCTGGGTATCTTTATTGCAGACGTTTCGCCATCCAGTGGCTTTATCAATACAAATTCTAGGACATAATCTGAAGACAGTAGAACGATATACAAAAGATGAGGTAATCAGTCCCTTAACCTTGGGGTTAGTGTGACGAGCACCGTAGTCGTCAGGATTCTGGAGCAGAGGCAAAGAGGTTGGCGCTTATATACTAACGTCAGGTGGAGTGGGACTGGTAGCAGACGAGGGCATAGTTAATGATAGGCGGGATTTCCCAGTGGAAGTAAGTCATACCCAAAGGAATGGGTAAGTTGTAGTAGTAGTTACAGTAGCCGTGAAGAAGGTCATGTAGATGTCCTCTGAACCAAGATTCCATGATGCTGCAGTGTCTGACAAGTTGTACAGGAATGGTATACAATACCGGTATTGTATACATCCTGGAATCTGGGAATCTTCACAACTACGGTGATCTTCACACCAACTCCGAGGCTGAGGGACTGATTACCTTATCTTTTGTATATAGTTCTACTGTTTCCAATTATGTCTTAGAATTTGTATTGATAAAGCCACTGGATGGCGATACGTCTACAGTAAAGATACCCAGATGTTGCACATGTGTCTAAATTTTTCGACCCGGGGGAGGGTTAGCCGCTCAGTCTAACCTAATAAAACCAGTGCGTTATCTGTCTGTCTTATTTCCATTGTGGTCCTTCAGTCTCGTCCCCCAGGATGCGACACAGCCGGCTAACACCCAATTACTTACACATAGGTGAATAAGGGCAGCAAGTGTAAAGGAAACATGTCCAATATTTTACCCAGATGTCCATTACTGCTGTTATTGATAAGTTAGACACATAGGCAACATTTAGGCACCTTTATTCCGAAACGTTTTTTTCCTACACAGTAAGCTTCTTCAGTCGAGTACAGACTATGAAACAGAATTCTTCTACAAAAATAAACACATAAGCAGTATAATGTGATCCTTTATTGACAACGTTTCGCCCACACAGTGGACTTTATCAAGTCACAAACAGATCTACCTCGGTGAACGAACGAACACAGAAGTGCAGATAAGATCCCAATGGGATGAGCGGGGAAGACTGAACAGGGGAAGAATAGCGCTGGAGAGGAGTGTTCTTAGTTGTAGAAATAGAGCCAGGGCTTAACCCAGCAGCTGAGGCGATCGTGGGACAGACTTGAGAACAGGAATAGCAGGCTCTTCTGTAGGTAAGACCCCAGTGGGGTGAGCGGGGAAGACGGAACAGGCGAAGATTAGAGCTAGAGAGGAGTGTAGAAATTGAGCCAAGGCGAACGTGGGTCAGAGGGATGAACAGCGCAAGGTACCTGTGAGAAAATCCAAAGATTATCTGTAAATAGGGTTAGGAGCAGGATCATATAAGGAGTAGAAAAGATTGTTTTGGTTTGTGGGTCTGCGAATGTCTTCGTCAAGGAGAGAGGTCCAGTAGTCATGTCGTGTCTCAAGTTTGTCTATCTGTCTATCACTGAGCGTCTTCCAGTACAGATTCAGCGCAGGGATGTCTAATTGGGCATGGAGAGACTCGCTTGTGGCGAAGTCCTCCCATTTGACATCAAGCACCCAGCGCAGAGCCTTGTTCTGGACACGCTGCAGGTTAAATAAATTTGTTCAGCTGCAAGAGAGAAGGCTAGATGAGAGTAAGTTATCAGAGAACGTATTAGGGATTTGTAGAGGTGTAGTTTGGTGTGTTTGGAGACATGTTGCAGTTTGTAGAGGCCCGCAAGGGCCTTACTTGCTATTGCAGGCCTTGAGTGAATGTGTTCGTGTATGCGAAGAAGGTAGTCAAGATTAACGCCAAGGACAGTGACAGATTGTGTGATGGGGATGTAAGAGCGGGTGTCAGCAGTTCAGAGCTCGACAAGTAATGGAGGATCACGTTTCCTATAGTTAAAATATGTAATGCTGGATTTTGCTGCATTGGATTTGATCCTCCATTTTTGTTCCCAGAAGGCTATCCTGTCGACCTCATCTTGTTTGTGTGTGTGAGTGTATCTAGTTGGCGTGAGTGATGAGTTATGTAATGTCGTCTGCATAGGCTAGTGTGATGGAGTTGTGGTAAACAGGTGTTGGAATGTCGTTAGTGTATAAAATGTAGAGGGTAGGGGAAAGAACAGATCCCTGGGGTACTCCAGCATTTAGTGTGAAGTAGTCAAAGTAACAGCCTTGGAATTTGATTCTCATGGTGCAGCCGTCTAGGAAGTAGTGAGAGGAAGGTTAAAGTTAGTGCAGAGTTTGTGTTTGAGCCCTTCGTGCCAGACAGTGTCAAAAGTTTTTTCAACGTCTTTTGCAACCAGGTGTGGCATGCAAAGAGTACGTAACCTTTATTCGGCGCATGTACACGCCCTCATTGAAAGGCTCCATCCCCCAACCAGCGAACCAGGGGCTAAGGGTTGATGATGGGGCCCCAGCGTTCAATCAGTACCCAGGTTCCAGCCAATGAGAAGATGGCTTTGGCAATCGCAGAGGTGATGTGGGTACCACTCACCTGTCTGCCCTTGTCATTCCCATTCTAGAGCTGGTTGAAGCACGGTCTGCTCTCTAGTGGCTTCTATTCTGCCTTGCTTACCATGGAGTGCACTAATACCTATTGTTGTATATAGTGTACATACTTCTGTTCTAAATTGGTGAAGGATAATACAAGCAGGGCCGGATTAAGAAGTCTCCGGGCCCTAGGCTATTCAGATTGGCGGGGCCCCTTTGAGTTACGGTAAGCGAAGCGACCTCTTCCAGCTTGGGGGTGGGCGGGGGGGGGGTCGGTGTGAGCCTGTTTAAGGTCTAATTAAATACATTCTGGCTATTTAGATTAAATTTAATAGGGAAAGTACATCAAGACAACCAAAACTATTTACCAACAGCCATTATAACTATCTTGTTAAATCATGCATTTTAAAGAGAATAAACTCAAGACAGCATAGTATTACTAGATTAGGCTATTAAAGTAGTGACATCATGTACCTATTATATTCAGCATAACCACTACAGCACTATTATTCCCTTTATAAATCACTGACCATTATTGTTATCATTGCATCATGCATAAGACTATCAAATCATATAAACTCAAGAAAGTAAAGAATTGTTTATATTCACAGGCACTTCTTAAATAAACTTTTTTCTGGTTTTCATATTGGCAAAATCATCAATTATATTCTGAAAATCAATATTTCTTGTTAGATCAGACTCAATGGTCAACAAGGCTAGGTTACACAATTTGTCTTGGCTCATTGTTGAACGGAGCTGGTTTTTCACTCTTTTCAAAACAGAAAATGAACGTTCTCCTTCACAGTTAGTAGCTGGAAGTGTTAGGTAAAGGCGACACACTATGTCAACATTAGGGAAGGTTTCTGAGATACCTGCATTTCTTAAATGTTTCAAAGCAGCTGAGGGCTCACATTTTTCAGGTGGAGCTTTAATCTGATTCATATACCCAGAAAAAATGAACTATTTCTTCAACAAATGTGTCCTGAACATCTGCTGAAAGGTGTTGTTGCAACTTTAATGCAGCTTCTCTCAATTCTACATCTGGCATAGTAGTAATTTTGAATAGAAATCCAAACTTGTCATTGAGATTCTGGTAGATTTCTTTTCTTTTCACCAATTCTGTAATCATTGAATCCAGAATGACGAAGTATGTAGCTGTCTTACATTTCTGCCTTGGTAGCAACACAATTTCATTGTCTGGCTCTTCAAAATTGCGTTTCCTCTTCCTTGACCGCTGATGATCAGCCCGGTAACTGTAGTCTTTCACCAGCAGTTTAGCTTTCTCTTCAAACATTTCAAAAGCTTCATCACTGCGAAGTGAGCTTACAAATTCCACTAAGCCTGCATAGAGGTTAGCACAAGTAGCCATTTCAATTTCAATTTTCTGAAGTGTCTTGTTCGTGGCATTTAACCGTTCCAGTATACAGTCCCAAAGCACACGAGTAAGGCCAATTCAAAATCTTCAATTTTGATGCTAAGTTGGCTGCTTCGCTTCTTGTAGTTGCTGTCTGGTCTTCATCCTTTGCTATTTGGATCAAAGCAGAACGTATTTCAGCAAAACTGTCTTTCAAAGCATGTGTTGCATCATGCTGCGTTGACCACCTTATTGTTGATAATGATTTGATGACATCTCCATGAATGGTTGACTTGAGTATACTCCACTGATGCGTTGAAGCAGAGAAAAAATTAAAGAGTGCTTGTAAAAGTCCAAAAAATGAAACTGCAGCGATACAACACTCCGCAGCACATGACCCAACAAGATTAAGAGAATGTGCTGAGCAGGGCACATATTCAGCAAGTGGATTGATTTGCTTGATACGGGCTTGCAATCCATTATATTTACCCGACATGTTACTTGCATTGTCGTAGCTCTGGCCACGGCAATCCATAATAGAGAGATCATGTTCAAGCAGAGTATCCAGTACTACATTCATCATTGTTTCTCCATCATGGCCTGAAAGAGGAATGAATTTTATAAAGCGCTCTACAGGCTTACCACTGGAGTCGACAAAGCGAACAATGAATGTCAATTGATCTGTATGTGAAATATCTGGTGTTGAATCTACACTTATTGCAAAGTATTTTGCAGTTTTCACAGCTGCTATGATGTTATTGAGGACCTTCTTAGTCATCAGTTCAATAAATTCATTGCATATAGTAGATGACATGTAAGATACAGTGCCTCTTCCTGCATTCCCAAGGCGTGACACATGATTTGCTAAGAATGGATCGAATTGTGCTAACAGTTCTATAATCCCTAGGAAATTGCCATTGTTTTCCGAACCAAAAACCTCATTTTCTCCACGGAAAGCAAGTCCTCTTAGAGCTAAGAATTTTACAACAGCAACAACTCTTTCTATAACTTTTCTCCAGTAAGTGCGCTCTTTTTCAGTTTGATTCTCCAAATGAGAATCCAATAAGCCTTTTTTCTGTGCACGAAATACACTGGCTAAAATGCAGCTCCTGTGAGTGGTGCTGTTTTCATGTTCCTCGAAACGCTTGGATTTTTTCCAGTCATTGAACCCCTGTGTGAAGGTATTTTCTTTGGTAGAAAATAGCTTGCATGCTGAACAGTACATTTTTCCTGAGCTTTCAGAGTATACCATCCATGATCTTTTCACAGTTCTGAATTTGCAAGCTTCCTATAAAACATAGATGATTTTAAACAACGACGACTTCCATCATCATAAATCCTTGCTGATTTCCTAAAGTCAATGTTCAGAGTTTGACTGAAGTTTTCTGCAATAAAAGCATTACGTAGAGAATCTGGGATTACATTTGGCCATGAGGCAGGATCTTTTAAGACAAATCCTGTGGATGAAATGTCCGGTGAGACATTGAGAGGAGACACAAAAGAAGTAGATGCTGGCTGAGAAATAATGAAGGGAGGGCTTCCTGTATGATCTGACGTATCTGCAGATTCAACTGTACTGGTAACATCAGAAACTCTTTTCGTGAGCATGTCTGTGATCTTTCTGCAGCTTCCTACATTTTCTTTTTCTGTTCTTCTTCTTGAATTTTCTTCTTTCTTTTCTGTGACTCACTCGCATAAGAACGTCCAACATCACGTTCACGAGATGCCATAATGAGGATGTATCACTGTCTGTAATCATGCAAATACAAATTTTTCATTATCAATTATTATTATTTTAATTATTATTAAATTTTTTTTTCTGTCAATTGGGGGGATATGGCCCTTGTAGCCCCCTTTCCTCTGGCTGCGCATCTAAAAATTCAAAACGTTACCAGAAAGGACTCATATACAGAACTTTTACCATAGATTAGGTTAGTGATTTGGGCTACGAATATTTTACTAATTCATCCTCCTTGATCTCCAATTTACTTAAACAGAAATCATACTGAGTCCAAGAACAATGCACAATGGTATTTATATTACCATTTTTATAACTAAACTAATCATTATGTTTTGCATGATATATGGCCTACCACCATAGATAAGGACATGAGAATTAAAGAATGCAGGGACAATTTTCAGTTTCACCCAACCAACGATTTTCTGATGTGGCTTATGTGTTTCTGGGGAAATATGTAGTAAATTAATTGATGTTCTACATCACTTCCGTCGCAACTAAGCATTTGCGACGGAAGTGATGTAGAACATCAATCAATTGAGATCTGTTATTGAAATGATAAAGACTTAAAGACAGGACAAAGCGCTTTTAAAACCTACAAACGGAAGTCAGTTTGCGTTTTTAGGTTTTTCTTTATAGTATTTTTACCAAAAATGCGTCTTTACTGGTCAAGTAACCCTATCAGGTACCTCCCTTAACATTTAGAGGCGAAAACAAACATTTATCCATACACATCAATGTCTATCAACAACACTTCAGTTAATTTGTCCCAGTACAAGTCTAGATAACGTGTAATTACTACAGAAAATTTGAGAGGAATCTCCCATACTCACCCATTAGCGGGAAAACACAGCTGTTCTGATGTAAACAAAGGCGTGTTGAGTGTTGCCATCTATAGTTAGGTTTATTTATTTTTATTTTATTTTATTTCATTATTTATTTTTGTTTTGATTAATTTTTAAAAATCAATTTTACTCTCCAAACACTTGAACTTTTTAGGTAGGGACCCCTTTGCACTTGCACCATGTGCGCAGTCTTGGATGAGCCCCTGAACCCCTTGGACCGCGGGACCCCCAAATGCGTGGGGCCCTAGGCAAATGCCTAGTTTGCCTATGCGGTAATCCGGCCCTGATCACTACACTGGTATAGTGCCGGATGAGTGGAAAACAGCAAATGCGATACCTATCTACAAAGCGGAGCCCCTCAAGGGAGGTTCCTTGATGCTGGTGAGGGGCTTTTAAGCTGGGGAATTGGATCTGTGCTCGTTCCCTGAACTGAGCCTGAATACCTTCCATCCTCCCCCATGTGCGCTGTATAATCCTACGGGTTTAGCGCTCCCTATGATTATAATAATAATAATAATAATAATAATAATAATAATAATAATAATAATAATAATAATAATAATAATAATAATAATAATACAAAGCAGAGGACAAGTCATTAGCTCTAAATTGTAGACCAGTTAACCTAACATCCACTGTGGGAAAACTGATAGAATCTTGAAAGATCTAAATTGTTAAGTGAATCTGTGCCCTGTTTTAGAAAGTGGCATTCTTGATCATGAATTTACTATTTTTTTCCCCTAAGGTATTTGAGGTGGTAGATCATGATAATAAATACGATATTGTGTATGGAGTTTGGTAAGACCTTTGAGAGAATTCCACTCAGAATATTATCAAAGAAAGTAGAGGCACACGGAATAGGACGGGAAATTTTTCCAAGTAGATCGAGACGTAGCCGACCGACAGGTAACAGAGTTTGCATAACTGGGGAGAAATTAGAGTGCAGATGCGTTACAAGTTTGTCTTTGTTATTTACTATTAATATACATAAACTACATAGATGAGGGAATAAATAGCGACATAAGTTTGCAAATAACACTTAAACCGGCCCTCAGATCAATTTTAACAACACAGTAGAGCGCTACAGGAAGCTCTGGATAAGTTGATGCAACGGTCAGAGATATGGCAGATGCTGTTGCATGCAATCTCTAAGCCTGGGAAAAGAGAATAACCATGGTACTTATAACGTAACAATGTATATCTCAATCGCTTTGATGCGAAAAGGATTTAGGAGTTCTGCTAGCAGTGATCTAAAGCGAAGACAACAGTTCCTAAGTGTTCGCAATAAAGCTAATAGAATTCTTGGCTTCATAGCTAGAAGTACAACTAATAATAGGAGTCCTTAGGTTATACTTTAAGTATATGTCCTGGGAAAGGCCTCATTTAGATTACACTGCACAGTTCTAGTCTCCATATTACAGAATGGTCATACTTGCGTTGGAAAACATACAGAGAAGGATGACGAAGTTGATCCCATTTATCAGAACTCTTTCCTACAGGGAGAGACTGAGGGCACTGATCCCCTCAAGGGAGGTTCCTTGACGTAGGTGAGGGGCTCTTGATCTAGGGAATTGGATCTGTACTCCAGTTCCCTGAATTATGCCTGAATACCTTCCACCCTCCCCCCCCCCCCCACAGGCGCTGTATAATCCAACGGGTTTAGGGCTCCCCCATGATTATAATAATAATAATAATGAGGGCACTGAATCCGTACTCTTTGGAAAGGCGTAGAATTAGGGGGTTATGTTGAAGTGTATAAATGGAAAACAGGAGTAAATAAATGGGAGTAATAACGTGCTGAAAATTTCTAACCAAGACAGGACTCACAGCAATGGATTCAAGTTGGAAAAAAAAAAAACAGATTTAGAAAGGATATAGGAATACATTGGTAATAAACTTGTGAATGAGTGGAACAAACTCCTGACCAGCACATTGAATGGGTGTGGGAGGGAGTTAGACCTACCTAACATGGGCCAGTAGGTATAAACACACGAAAGAAGGAACATTGCAGCAGGCCTACTGGCCCATGCAAGGCAAGTCAAAGTCTTCTACCGGCTGAAGCCAATGACCTAACCTAGTCAGGTCAGGTCACATTCACTTGAGGAAGGAGCATGGCATCAGACCTATTAGCACATGCTCAGTGCTCCTCCCTTCTTATTTTCTTATATATGAGAGATATCTTTATGATATAACTATATAAACTTATATAAAGTTTAGGCCACAGTCTGACTTTATTGTTAATGCCTTAATTAAATTGTCCAATATTGCTTGGGTTAAGTGGGTTTGTGTAAATGGTGAACTAACCTAAGGAAAGCCAACATAACCCAACGTTGGAAGTAAATAGTATAAAATACCGACACAATGGAAAAATAAACACACAAGCAGGCACTGAACAGGCACCTAAAGTCAGTACCTGAGCAGCCGGGCTGTGGTTCGTACGTCGGGTTGCGTGCGGCCAATAGTAACAGCCTGGTTGATCAGACCCTGATCCACCATAAGGCCTGGTCACAGACCTGGCCGCGGGGGCGTTCACCCCGGAACCCTTTCCAGGTAAGCAGTATAATGTGATCCTTTGTTGACAACGTTTCGCCCACATGACGGGCTATATCAAGTCACAAACAAATCTGCTTGTAAGTTGTTAGGTAAGACACGTATGCAACAGTTAGGTATCTATATTTCGAAACGTTTCGCCTACACAGTAGGCTTCTTCAGTCGAGTACAGAAAAGTTGATAGAAGCAGAAGAGACTTGAAGACGATGTAATCAGTCCATCAACTTTTCTGTACTCGAGTGAAGAAGCCTACTGTGTAGGCGAAACGTTTCGAAATAAAGATACCTAACTGTTGCATACGTGTCTTACCTAACAACCTGTCGGTATTTTATACCATTTTAATGTTCACTCTGTCGGGCACTGCAACACAAGGGTATCTTGGTACAGACCTGAAATCAACTTCGACAACCTCTACTAGTGAGAACGGCTGGATCTGAGAGGTACCTGACCTCCCAACATTGCGTTCTACTAGTGACCTACGTCTGTGCATGTATAATGTTCGCCAAGACCGTAGTACTGGCACGGCTCTCAATCTTGCGATGACCCGTCTCTGGCTCCCGAGGGAGAAAGACCTACGTCTCACCTCCTGGCGCTATATAAGGCTCCATCCTGTCACTTCATCTCCATATTGTTTCAGACTATGGAACAATGCTCTTCTCCAGACTGAGGGACTGGCCACCTCAAAACTTTAAGGGTGATGGACTGATTACATCGTCTTCAAGTCTCTTCTGCTTCTATCAACTTTTCTGTACTCGACTGAAGAAGCCTACTGTGTAGGCGAAACGTTTAAAAATAAAGATACCTAACTGTTGCATATGTGTCTTACCTAACAACCTGTCGGTATTTTATACCATTTTAATGTTCACTCTGTCAGACACTGCAACACAAGGGTATCTTGGTACAGACCTGAAATCAACTTCGACAACATCTACCAGTGACCTACATCTCACCTCCTGGCGCTATATTAGGCACCATCCTGTCACTTCAACTCCATATTGTTTCAGACTATGGAACAATGCTCTTCTCCAGACTGAGGGACTGACCACCTCAAAACTTTAAGGGTGGTGGACTGATTACATCGTCTTCAAGTCTCTTCTGCATCTATCAACTTTTCTGTACTCGACTGAAGAAGCCTACTGTGTAGGCGAAACGTTTCGAAATAAAGATACCTAACCGTTGCATGTGTTTTACCTAACAACCTGTCGGTATTTTATACCATTTTAATGTTCAAATCTGCTTGTAACTTGATAAAGTCCACTGTGTGGGCGAAACGTTATCAATAAAGGATCACATTATACTGCTCATGTGTTTATTTTTCCATAACCCAAGTAACGTAACATCACTCTACCTTACACTACCAGTATTATACATGGGAACGACGTGTCTTTGTTTATGTGAAGCGTCTGTGTTTATACTGTTGTGATTGGCCAGGCCTCTTACAAAACTCAATAATAACCTTTAATTACCTCTGACGTGGTGCTCGTGCCTAAATATACGTATTTTTTATTAATAGATATCTAAATAAAATATTTGCACCAGGAATATAAATTTTTACCAAGGCACATACAGCATGTTTGTATTTTACATGCTAATATAAGATCACCGTAATCTTCACGACTACGGTGATCTTCACACCAACTCCAACCGATTATCTCATCTTTTGTATATAGTTCTACTGTCTTCCATTCAAGTCCTTGAATTTGTATTGATAGAGCCACTGTAGGGCGAAACGTCTACAATAAAGATACCCAGATGTAAAAATAATTCTAATTTTCATCTTGTAGGTATTGTATACCATTCATGTATTGTATACCATTCATGTATTCACACACACACACACACACACACACACACACACACACACACACACACACACACACACACACACACACACACATTAGAGACGTTTTCCACTACAATGAAATAACTGACCTCCATATCAACTGCACCAGTGTTCAACGGGAAGACAACATGGCAGAAAACCTGATCAACTAAATCTCCAAGGAAATGACAGGTCTGTTGGACTTTTTTCTTCAGTGCCAAACGAGGGAAAGAATTGAGCCTTTAAACATGGCTGACCGGCATCCAAACAACAGCTACTGCCAGACGTACAACTAGCGAAGTGAAATTCTCATCTTTACTGACGTTCATCTGTTGACAGTAGCATCATATCTGTACCACCATCATATCACCTGTACCAGTGCTAACGAGAGGGAAACACAGGAGACATCGTCAAATCAACAGTACAAAACTCCAAGGTATAGGACGGTTATCCCTCAGTGCCAGTCGTGGGAAAGAAGTGAATAGTTAAATAGTCAAGGTTAATATTTTAGTAGCTGACCTATATTCAGCTGACCAGTGTACAGTGAGAGAATCATAGCAGAAAAAGCCAAATATATCTATAAACTCAAGGAAAGTCAGGTTGTAGGTGGCGTTACTCCCCTCAGTGTTTTAAAAATGTGTGGTAAGACACATATGCAACAGTTAGGTATCTTTATTTTGAAACGTTTCGCCTACACAGTAGGCTTCTTCAGTCGAGTACAGAAAAGTTGATAGAAGCAGAAGAGACTTGAAGACGATGTAATCAGTCCATCACCCTTAAAGATTTGAGGTGGTCAGTCCCTCAGTCTGGAGAAGAGCATTGTTCCGAAGTCTGAAACAATATGAAGTTGAAAGGACAGAATGGAGCCTTATATAGCGCCAGGAGGTGAGATGTAGGTCGCTTTGGGAGGTCAGGTCCCTCTCAAATCCAGCCGTTCTCACTAGTAGAGGTTGTCGAAGTTGATTTCAGATCTGTACCAAGATACCCTTGTGTCGCAGTGTCTGACAGATTGAACATTAAAATGGTATAAAATACCGACAGCTATATAAGGCTCCATTCTGTCCTTTCAACTTCATATTGTTTCAGACCACGAAACAATGCTCTTCTCCAGACTGAGGGACTGACCACCTCAAAACATTAAGGGTGATGGACTGATTACATCGTCTTCAAGTCTCTTCTGCTATCAACTTTTCTGTACTCGACTGAAGAAGCCTACTGTGTAGGCGAAACGTTTCAAAATAAAGATACCTAACTGTTGCATATGTGTCTTACCACACATTTTTAAAACACTGAGGGGAGTAACGCCACCTACAACCTGACTTTCCTTGAGTTTATAGATATATTTGGCTTTTTCTGCTATGATTCTCTCACTGTACACTGGTCAGCTGAATATAGGTCAGCTACTAAAATATTAACCTTGACTATTTAACTATTCACTTCTTTCCCACGACTGGCACTGAGGGATAACCGTCCTATACCTTGGAGTTTTGTACTGTTGATTTGACGATGTCTCCTGTGTTTCCCTCTCGTTAGCACTGGTACAGGTGATATGATGGTGGTACAGATATGATGCTACTGTCAACAGATGAACGTCAGTAAAGATGAGAATTTCACTTCGCTAGTTGTACGTCTGGCAGTAGCTGCTGTTTGGATGCCGGTCAGCCATGTTTAAAGGCTCAATTCTTTCCCTCGTTTGGCACTGAAGAAAAAAGTCCTACAGACCTGTCATTTCCTTGGAGATTTAGTTGATCAGGTTTTCTGCCATGTTGTCTTCCCGTTGAACACTGGTACAGTTGATATGGAGGTCAGTTATTTCATTGTAGTGGAAAACGTCTCTAATGTGTGTGTGTGTGTGTGTGTGTGTGTGTGTGTGTGTGTGTGTGTGTGTGTGTGTGTGTGTGTGTGTGTGTGTGTGTGTGTGTGTGTGTGAATACATGAATGGTATACAATACATGAATGGTATACAATACATGAATGGTATACAATACATGAATGGTATACAATACATGAATGGTATACAATACATGAATGGTATACAATACATGAATGGTATACAATACCTACAAGATGAAAATTAGAATTATTTTTGCAACATCTGGGTATCTTTATTGTAGACGTTTCGCCCTACAGTGGCTCTATCAATACAAATTCAAGGACTTGAATGGAAGACAGTAGAACTATATACAAAAGATGAGATAATCGGTTGGAGTTGGTGTGAAGATCACCGTAGTCGTGAAGATTACGGTGATCTTGCATGTAAAATACAAACATGCTATATGTGCCTTGGTAAAAATTTATATTCCTGGTGTAAATATTTTATTTAGATATCTATTAATAAAAAATACGTATATTTAGGCACGAGCATCACGTCAGAGGTAATTAAAGGTTATTATTGAGTTTTGTAAGAGGCCTGGCCAATCACAACAGTATAAACACAGACGCTTCACATAAACAAAGACACGTCGTTCCCATGTATAATACTGGTAGTGTAAGGTAGAGTGATGTTACGTTACTTGGGTTATGGAAAAATAAACACATGAGCAGTATAATGTGATCCTTTATTGACAACGTTTCGCCCACACAGTGGACTTTATCAAGTTACAAGCAGATTTGAACATTAAAATGGTATAAAATACCGACAGGTTGTTAGGTAAAACACATGCAACAGTTAGGTATCTTTATTTCGAAACGTTTCGCCTACACAGTAGGCTTCTTCAGTCGAGTACAGAAAAGTTGATAGAAGCAGAAGAGACTTGAAGACGATGTAATCAGTCCATCACCCTTAAAGTTTTGAGGTGGTCAGTCCCTCAGTCTGGAGAAGAGCATTGTTCCATAGTCTGAAACAATATGGTGTTGAAGTTTTTTTTTTTTTTTTTTTTTTTATTCGCCGGTATTCTCCCGGCCCGGGTCTTTTCCAAGTAGTGGTGACCCGGCCTTGGCTCCCTATCTGGGGAGTGTCTCGAGACTTAAGTCTCCCATGGGAGGAGGTACAAGTACCCCCTCATCTTTGGGACCAAGTGTCCCCAGGCCTAGCCACATTCCCCGCCCTCACGGGGCTCGTAGGGAGAAGCTAGGCCTCTGGTCTGCCATCTGCCCCGCCGCAAAGGGGCTCGTGGGGATGGCAGTCTTATGAGCTGCAGGTGGTAGCAAGCTCAGGCCTTCTTAAGGTGTTGAAGTGACAGGATGGAGCCTTATATAGCGCCAGGAGGTGAGACGTAGGTCACTAGTAGATCGCAGATGTTGGGAGCTTCTCAAATCCAGCCGTTCTCACTAGTAGAGGTTGTCGAAGTTGATTTCAGGTCTGTACCAAGATACCCTTGTGCAGTTGCAGTGTATAAAATACCGACTGGCAGATGTGCAACATCTGGATACATAGTAAATCCAGTGGCTTTATCAATACAGATTCTACCGTCTACTACAATAAAGATACAGGCACATTGTCATAGGTGCACAAGACACATATGCAACAGTTAGGTATCTTTATTTCGAAACGTTTCGCCTACACAGTAGGCTTCTTCAGTCGAGTACAGAAAAGTTGATGGACTGATTACATCGTCTTCAAGTCTCTTCTGCTTCTATCAACTTTTCTGTACTCGACTGAAGAAGCCTACTGTGTAGGCGAAACGTTTCGAAATAAAGATACCTAACTGTTGCATATGTGTCTTACCTAACAACTTACAAGCAGATTTGTTTGTGACTTGATATAGCCCACTGTGTGGGCGAAACGTTGTCAACAAAGGATCACATTATACTGCTTACCTGGAAAGGGTTCCGGGGTGAACGCCCCCGCGGCCAGGTCTGTGACCAGGCCTTATGGTGGATCAGGGTCTGATCAACCAGGCTGTTACTATTGGCCGCACGCAACCCGACGTACGAACCACAGCCCGGCTGCTCAGGTACTGACTTTAGGTGCCTGTCCAGTGCCTGCTTGTGTGTTTATTTTTCCATTGTGTCGGTATTTTATACTATTTACTTCCAACGTTGGGTTATGTTGGCTTTCCTTAGGTTAGTTCTTTACACAAACCCACTTAACCCAAGCAATATTGGACAATTTAATTAAGGCATTAACAATAAAGTCAGACTGTGGCCTAAACTTTATATAAGTTTATATAGTTATATCATAAAGATATCTCTCATATATAAGAAAATAAGAAGGGAGGAGCACTGAGCATGTGCTAATAGGTCTGATGCCATGCTCCTTCCTCAAGTGAATGTGACCTGACCTGACTAGGTTAGGTCATTGGCTTCAGCCGGTAGAAGACTTTGACTTGCCTTGCATGGGCCAGTAGGCCTGCTGCAATGTTCCTTCTTTCGTGTGTTTATACCTACTGGCCCATGTTAGGTAGGTCTAACTCCCTCCCACACCCATTCAATGTGCTGGTCAGGAGTTTGTTCCACTCATTCACAAGTTTATTACCAATGTATTCCTATATCCTTTCTAAATCTGTTTTTTTTTTCCAACTTGAATCCATTGCTGTGAGTCCTGTCTTGGTTAGAAATTTTCAGCACGTTATTACTCCTATTTATTTACTCCTGTTTTCCATTTATACACTTCAACATAACCCCCTAATTCTACGCCTTTCCAAAGAGTACGGATTCAGTGCCCTTATTATTATTATTATTATAATCATGGGGGAGCCCTAAACCCGTTGGATTATACAGCGCCTGTGGGGGGGGGAGGGTGGAAGGTATTCAGGCATAATTCAGGGAACTGGAGCACAGATCCAATTCCCTAGATCAAGAGCCCCTCACCTACGTCAAGGAACCTCCCTTGAGGGGATCAGTGCCCTCAGTCTCTCCCTGTAGGAAAGAGTTCTGATAAATGGGATCAACTTCGTCATCCTTCTCTGTATGTTTTCCAACGCAAGTATGACCATTCTGTAATATGGAGACTAGAACTGTGCAGTGTAATCTAAATGAGGCCTTTCCCAGGACATATACTTAAAGTATAACCTAAGGACTCCTATTATTAGTTGTACTTCTAGCTATGAAGCCAAGAATTCTATTAGCTTTATTGCGAACACTTAGGAACTGTTGTCTTCGCTTTAGATCACTGCTAGCAGAACTCCTAAATCCTTTTCGCATCAAAGCGATTGAGATATACATTGTTACGTTATAAGTACCATGGTTATTCTCTTTTCCCAGGCTTAGAGATTGCATGCAACAGCATCTGCCATATCTCTGACCGTTGCATCAACTTATCCAGAGCTTCCTGTAGCGCTCTACTGTGTTGTTAAAATTGATCTGAGGGCCGGTTTAAGTGTTATTTGCAAACTTATGTCGCTATTTATTCCCTCATCTATGTAGTTTATGTATATTAATAGTAAATAACAAAGACAAACTTGTAACGCGTCTGCACTCTAATTTCTCCCCAGTTATGCAAACTCTGTTACCTGTCGGTCGGCTACGTCTCGATCTACTTGGAAAAATTTCCCGTCCTATTCCGTGTGCCTCTACTTTCTTTGATAATATTCTGAGTGGAATTCTCTCAAAGGTCTTACCAAACTCCATACACAATATCGTATTTATTATCATGATCTACCACCTCAAATACCTTAGGGGGAAAAAAATAGTAAATTCATGATCAAGAATGCCACTTTCTAAAACAGGGCACAGATTCACTTAACAATTTAGATCTTTCAAGATTCTATCAGTTTTCCCACAGTGGATGTTAGGTTAACTGGTCTACAATTTAGAGCTAATGACTTGTCCTCTGCTTTGTATTATTATTATTATTATTATTATTATTATTATTATTATTATTATTATTATAATCATAGGGAGCGCTAAACCCGTAGGATTATACAGCGCACATGGGGGGGGGATGGAAGGTATTCAGGCTCAGTTCAGGGAACGAGCACAGATCCAATTCCCCAGCTTAAAAGCCCCTCACCAGCATCAAGGAACCTCCCTTGAGGGGCTCCGCTTTGTAGATAGGTATCGCATTTGCTGTTTTCCACTCATCCGGCACTATACCAGTGTAGTGATCAGGGCCGGATTACCACATAGGCAAACTAGGCATTTGCCTAGGGCCCCGCGCATTTGGGGGTCCCGCAGTCCAAGGGGTTCAGGGGCTCATCCAAGACTGCGCACATGGTGCAAGTGCAAAGGGGTCCCTACCTAAAAAGTTCAAGTGTTTGGAGAGTAAAATTGATTTTTAAAAATTAATCAAAACAAAAATAAATAATGAAATAAAATAAAATAAAAATAAATAAACCTAACTATAGATGGCAACACTCAACACGCCTTTGTTTACATCAGAACAGCTGTGTTTTCCCGCTAATGGGTGAGTATGGGAGATTCCTCTCCAATTTTCTGTAGTAATTACACGTTATCTAGACTTGTACTGTGACAAATTAACTGAAGTGTTGTTGATAGACATTGATGTGTATGGATAAATGTTTGTTTTCGCCTCTAAATGTTAAGGGAGGTACCTGATAGGGTTACTTGACCAGTAAAGACGCATGGACCAGTAAAGACACATTTTTGGTAAAAATACTATAAAGAAAACCCTAAAAACGCAAACTGACTTCCGTTTGTAGGTTTTAAAAGCGCTTTGTCCTGTCTTTAAGTCTTTATCATTTCAATAACAGATCTCAATTGATTGATGTTCTACATCACTTCCGTCGCAAATGCTTAGTTGCGACGGAAGTGATGTAGAACATCAATTAATTTACTACATATTTCCCCAGAAACACATAAGCCACATCAGAAAATCGTTGGTTGGGTGAAACTGAAAATTGTCCCTGCATTCTTTAATTCTCATGTCCTTATCTATGGTGGTAGGCCATATATCATGCAAAACATAATGATTAGTTTAGTTATGAAAATGGTAATATAAATACCATTATGCATTGTTCTTGGACTCGGTATGATTTCTGTTTAAGTAAACTGGAGATCAAGGAGTGTGCTCAAATTATAAATAAATAAATAAATAAATAAATAAATAAATAAAGGAGGATGAATTAGTAAAATATTCGTAGCCCAAATCACTAACCTAATCTATGGTATATGACTCCTTTCTGGTAACGTTTTGAATTTTTAGATGTGCAGCCAGAGGAAAGGGGGCTACAAGGGCCATATCCCCCCAATTGACAAAAAAAAAATTTAATAATAATTAAAAAAATAATAATTGATAATGAAAAATTTGTATTTGCATGATTACAGACAGTGATACATCCTCATTATGGCATCTCGTGAACGTGATGTTGGACGTTCTTATGCGAGTGGGTCACAGAAAAGAAAGAAGAAAATTCAAGAAGAAGAACAGAAAAAGAAAGATGTAGGAAGCTGCATAAAGATCACAGACATGCTCACGAAAACAGTTTCTGATGTTACCAGTACAGTTGAATCTGCAGATACGTCAGATCACACAGGAAGCCCTCCCTCCATTATTTCTCAGCCAGCATCTACTTCTTTTGTGTCTCCTCTCAATGTCTCACCGGACATTTCATCCACAGGATTTGTCTTAAAAGATCCTGCCTCATGGCCAAATGTAATCCCAGATTCTCTACGTAATGCTTTCATTGCAGAAAACTTCAGTCAAACTCTGAACATTGACTTCAGGAAATCAGCAAGGATTTATGATGATGGAAGTCGTCGTTGTTTAAAGTCATCTATGTTTTATAGGAAGCTTGCAAATTCAGAAACTGTGAAAAGATCATGGATGGTATACTCTGAAAGCTTAGGAAAAATGTACTGTTCAGCATGCAAGCTATTTTCTACCAAAGAAAATACCTTCACACAGGGGTTCAATGACTGGAAAAATTCCAAGCGTTTCGAGGAACATGAAAACAGCACCACTCACAGGAGCTGCATTTTAGCCAGTGTATTTCGTGCACAGAAAAAAGGCTTATTGGATTCTCATTTGGAGAATCAAACTGAAAAAGAGCGCACTTATTGGAGAAAAGTTATAGAAAGAGTTGTTGCTGTTGTAAAATTCTTAGCTCTAAGAGGACTTGCTTTCCGTGGAGAAAATGAGGTTTTTGGTTCGGAAAACAATGGCAATTTTCTAGGGATCATAGAACTGTTAGCACAATTCGATCCATTCTTAACAAATCATGTGTCACGCCTTGGGAATGCAGGAAGAGGCACTGTATCTTACATGTCATCTACTATATGCAATGAATTTATTGAACTGATGACTAAGAAGGTCCTCAATAACATCATAGCAGCTGTGAAAACTGCAAAATACTTTGCAATAAGTGTAGATTCAACACCAGATATTTCACATACAGATCAATTGACGTTCATTGTTCGCTTTGTCGACTCCAGTGGTAAGCCTGTAGAGCGCTTTATAAAATTCATTCCTCTTTCAGGCCATGATGGAGAAACAATGATGAATGTAGTATTGGAAACTCTCCTTGAACATGATCTCTCTATTATGGATTGCCGTGGCCAGAGCTACGACAATGCAAGTAACATGTCGGGTAAATATAATGGATTGCAAGCCCGTATCAAGCAAATCAACCCACTTGTCGATGGCCTCCACTCCAAACCAACAGATACAGATACTAATGCCGGAAAAAAATTCCCCCCCCCAGTACCAACAATACCACCAGTCCGATGACATTCTTCTTTGCAAATATACAGGGTCTAAAGCCAGCAACAAACAACAAAATACCTTTCATCCGTGGACTGCTTGCAGAGGCAAAGGCAATGTTCGCGGCTTTCACTGAGACCCACATAAAGGATCACTTGGACAACAAAATATGGATCCCAGGTTACAACCTATACAGATGTGACAGAGTAAACAGGCAAAAGGGGGGGTTGGCCTGTACATTGCAGAGTCACTTGTTTGCACAGAACTGCTAAATGCCTCAAATGATGTAGTGGAAGTTTTAACAGTAAAGGTCGAGAACCAAAACCTAGTCATTGTGGTAGTCTACAAGCCTCCGGATGCAACATCCCAGCAATTCCAGGAACAGCTGTTAAAAATTGACCACTGTCTGGAAAATCTTCCAGCTCCTGCACCCAACATCTTGCTCCTGGGGGATTTCAACTTAAGGCACCTATAATGGAGGAATATAGCAAATAATATTGTTGCAGTAATAACACCAGGAGGCAGCTCTGATGAAAACTCACACTCACACGAGCTTTTAAATCTCTGCACAAAATTCAATTTAAACCAGCAAATAATAGAGCCTACTAGACTGGAGAATACACTAGACCTCATCTTCACTAACAATGATGATCTGATAAGAAATGTCACCATATCAAAAACAATATACTCAGATCACAACATAATTGAGGTTCAGACATGTATGCATGGAGCCCCAGACCGACATAATGAGACTAGTCACAAGGGAGCATTCACCAAATTCAACTTCAATAACAAAAACATAAAGTGGGACCAAGTAAACCAAGTCCTAACCGATATAAGCTGGGAAGATATACTAAGCAACACAGACCCCAACTTATGCCTAGAACAGATTAACTTGGTGGCACTCGATGTATGCACAAGGCTTATTCCTCTAAGAAAAAGGAGAAGTAGATGTAAAATAGAAAGAGACAGGCGCTCCCTTTACAGGCGACGGAAAAGAATAACAGAGCGGCTAAAAAGACCTCAATATATCTGAAATGCGTAGGGAGACACTGGTCAGAGAAATAGCAAGCATCGAACTCAAGCTAAAGGAATCATAGGAGTCAGGAATCACGGGAAGAACTAAAAGCCATAAATGAAATCGAAAGAAACCCAAAGTATTTTTTCTCCTATGCCAAATCAAAGTCGAGAACAACGTCCAGTATTGGGCCCCTACTTAAACAAGATGGGTCCTACACAGATGACAGCAAGGAAATGAGTGAGCTACTCAAGTCCCAATATGACTCAGTTTTTAGCAAGCCGCTAACCAGACTGAGAGTCGAAGATCAAAATGATTTTTTATGAGATAGCCACAAAATTTGGTTAACACAAGCCTATCCGATGTTATCCTGACGCCAAATGACTTCGAACAGGCGATAAATGACATGCCCATGCACTCTGCCCCAGGGCCAGACTCATGGAACTCTGTGTTCATCAAGAACTGCAAGAAGCCCCTATCACGAGCCTTTTCCATCCTATGGAGAGGGAGCATGGACACGGGGGTCGTCCCACAGTTACTAAAAACAACAGACATAGCACCACTCCACAAAGGGGGCAGTAAAGCAACAGCAAAGAACTACAGACCGATAGCACTAACATCCCATATCATAAAAATCTTTGAAAGGGTCCTAAGAAGCAAGATCACCACCCATCTAGAAACCCATCAGTTACACAACCCAGGGCAACATGGGTTTAGAACAGGTCGCTCCTGTCTGTCTCAACTATTGGATCACTACGACAAGGTCCTAAATGCACTAGAAGACAAAAAGAATGCAGATGTAATATATACAGACTTTTCAAAAGCCTTCGACAAGTGTGACCATGGCGTAATAGCGCACAAAATGCGTGCTAAAGGAATCTATAATGGATGGATCTATAATTTCCTCACTAACAGAACACAGAGAGTAGTCGTCAACAGAGTAAAGTCCGAGGCAGCTACGGTGAAAAGCTCTGTTCCACAAGGCACAGTACTCGCTCCCATCTTGTTCCTCATTCTCATATCCGACATAGACAAGGATGTCAGCCACAGCACTGTGTCTTCCTTTGCAGATGACACCCGAATCTGCATGACAGTGTCTTCCATTGCAGACACTGCAAGGCTCCAGGCGGACATCAACCGAATCTTTCAGTGGGCTGCAGAAAACAATATGAAGTTCAACGATGAGAAATTTCAATTACTCAGATATGGTAAACACGAGGAAATTAAATCTTCATCAGAGTACAAAACAAATTCTGGCCACAAAATAGAGCGAAACACCAACGTCAAAGACCTGGGAGTGATCATGTCGGAGGATCTCACCTTCAAGGACCATAACATTGTATCAATCGCATCTGCTAGAAAAATGACAGGATGGATAATGAGAACCTTCAAAACTAGGGAGGCCAAGCCCATGATGACACTCTTCAGGTCACTTGTTCTATCTAGGCTGGAATATTGCTGCACACTAACAGCACCTTTCAAGGCAGGTGAAATTGCTGACCTAGAAAATGTACAGAGAACCTTCACGGCGCACATTACGGAGATAAAACACCTCAATTACTGGGAGCGCTTGAGGTTCCTGAACCTGTATTCCCTGGAACGCAGGCGGGAGATACATGATTATATACACCTGGAAAATCCTAGAGGGACTAGTACCGAACTTGCACACGAAAATCACTCACTACGAAAGCAAAAGACTTGGCAGACGATGCAACATCCCCCCAATGAAGAGCAGGGGTGTCACTAGCACGTTAAGAGACCATACAATAAGTGTCAGGGGCCCGAGACTGTTCAACTGCCTCCCAGCATACATAAGGGGGATTATCAACAGACCCCTGGCAGTCTTCAAGCTGGCACTGGACAAGCACCTAAAGTCGGTTCCTGACCAGCCGGGCTGTGGCTCGTACGTTGGTTTGCGTGCAGCCAGCAGCAACAGCCTGGTTGATCAGGCTCTGATCCACCAGGAGGCCTGGTCACAGACCGGGCCGCGGGGGCGTTGACCCCCGGAACTCTCTCCAGGTAAACTCCAGGTAAACAGGCTCACACCGACCCCCCCCCAACCCACAAGCTGGAAGGGGTCGCTTCGCTTACCCGTAACTCACCCCTCAAGGAAGGTTCCTTGATGTTGGTGAGGGGCTCTTGATTTAGGGAATTGGATCTGTGCTCCAGTTCCCCGAATTAAGCCTGAATGCCTTCCACATCCCCCCCCCAGGCGCTGTATAATCCTCCTGGTTTAGCGCTTCCCCCTTGATTATAATAATAATAATTACCCGTAACTCAAAGGGGCCCCGCCAATCTGAATAGCCTAGGGCCCGGAGACTTCTTAATCCGGCCCTGGTAGTGATCTGTTGAAAAGACTAGCTAATGGTTTGCTAAGTTCCTCCTTTCATTCCTTTATAACCCTTAAGAACAGTCCATCAAGACCCGGGGATTTGTTTGGGTTTAATCTATCAGTGTGTCTGAGAACCGTCACCTTCGACTTTGATCTTCCATAACTTATTTTCGTCCTGACTTTGTGTTCACTGTTATACAGTATATCGTTGAGGCAGGCAGTTCACATTTGCTCTCTCGTGTTCACTCTTATTTATCACTTAGGTAGGTAGTTCAATCTTGCTCCTTCGTGTTCACTGTGATAAATTACACATGTGCAACTCTTGGGTATCTTTATTAGGGAAACGTTTCGCCACTGTGTGGCGAAACGTTTCCTTAATAAAGATACCCAAGAGTTGCACATGTGTCTTAATTTATCAGCATGTCGGTTCTGTGAACCATTCATCTACAATCGTGTTCACTGTCATACAGTATTACGGTGGGCAGTTTACACTTTCCCCCTCGTCACAAGTGACATGGTCCTTAGGCAAATAGATAAATTAAAACCTAACAAATCCCCAGGCCCTGATGAACTGTATGCAAGGGTTCTAAAGGAATGTAAAGAGGAGCTTAGCACACCTTTGGCTAATCTTTTCAACATATCACTACAAACTGGCATGGTGCCAGATAAGTGGAAAATGGCAAATGTGATACCTATTTTCAAAACAGGTGACAGGTCCTTAGCTTCGAACTATAGACCAATAAGCCTAACCTCCATAGTGGGAAAATTTATGGAATCAATAATTGCCGAGGCAGTTCGTAGCCACCTTGAAAAGCATAAATTAATCAACGAATCTCAGCATGGTTTTACAAAGGGGCGTTCCTGCCTTACGAATTTATTAACTTTTTTCACTAAGGTATTTGAGGAGGTAGATCATGGTAATGAATATGATATTGTATATATGGACTTCAGTAAGGCTTTTGACAGGGTCCCACATCAGAGACTATTGAGGAAAATTAAAGCACATGGAATAGGAGGAGAAATTTTTTCCTGGATAGAGGCATGGTTGACAAATAGGCAGCAGAGAGTTTGCATAAATGGGGAGAAATCAGAGTGGGGAAGCGTCACGAGCGGTGTTCCACAGGGGTCAGTGTTGGGCCCCCTGCTGTTCACAATCTACATAAACGACATAGATGAGGGCATAAAGAGCGACATCGGCAAGTTTGCCGATGACACCAAAATAGGCCGTCGAATTCATTCTGACGAGGACATTCGAGCACTCCAGGAAGATTTGAATAGACTGATGCAGTGGTCGGAGAAGTGGCAGATGCAGTTTAATATAGACAAATGCAAAGTTCTAAATGTTGGACAGGACAATAACCATGCCACATATAAACTAAATAATGTAGATCTTAATATTACGGATTGCGAAAAAGATTTAGGAGTTCTGGTTAGCAGTAATCTGAAACCAAGACAACAGTGCATAAGTGTTCGCAATAAAGCTAATAGAATCCTTGGCTTCATATCAAGAAGCATAAATAATAGGAGTCCTCAGGTTGTTCTTCAACTCTATACATCCTTGGTTAGGCCTCATTTAGATTATGCTGCACAGTTTTGGTCACCGTATTACAGAATGGATATAAATTCTCTGGAAAATGTACAAAGGAGGATGACAAAGTTGATCCCATGTATCAGAAACCTTCCCTATGAGGATAGACTAAGGGCCCTGAAACTGCACTCTCTAGAAAGACGTAGAATTAGGGGGGATATGATTGAGGTGTATAAATGGAAGACAGGAATAAATAAAGGGGATGTAAATAGTGTGCTGAAAATATCTAGCCTGGACAGGACTCGCAGCAATGGTTTTAAGTTGGAAAAATTCAGATTCAGGAAGGATATAGGAAAGTACTGGTTTGGTAATAGAGTTGTGGATGAGTGGAACAAACTCCCAAATACCGTTATAGAGGCCAGAACGTTGTGTAGCTTTAAAAATAGGTTGGATAAATACATGAGTAGATGTGGGTGGGTGTGAGTTAGACCTGATAGCTTGTGCTACCAGGTCGGTTGCCGTGTTCCTCCCTTAAGTCAATGTGACCTGACCTGACTAGGTTGGGTGCATTGGCTTAAGCCGGTAGGAGACTTGGACCTGCCTTGCATGGGCCAGTAGGCCTTCTGCAGTGTTCCTTCGTTCTTATGTTCTTATGTTCTTATGTTTACCCTGTTATACAGCATTACGGTGGGCAGGTCACACTTGGTCCCCCGTGTTCACCCTGTTATACAGCATTACGGTGGGCAGGTCACACTTGGTCCTTCGTGTTCACTCTGTTATACAGCATTACGGTGGGCAGGTCACACTTGGTCCCTCGTGTTCACCCTGTTATACGGCATCACTCATGTCGAGATCCCTGATACGGTTAAGGAGGTCACCCGAATGCTTTAGATGAGCCTGACTGATTGTACCCAGGAGCTTTGACGTGACTGCCTTATTCACCAATGTCCCAGTTGATCAAGCCATTGATCTTCGCAGGGTGATTAAAGATGATACAGAGTTACCTGTATCCCGCCAAGATTTTGTGAGTCTTGTCGAACTTTGTGTTCGTTATAACTGTTTTAGGTTTGAGGACAAAACGTACAAACAACTCTTCGGACTAGCCATGGGATCCCCCCTTAGTGCAGTTCTTGCCAATTTATATATGGAGGACCTGGAATCAAGAAGGATCCTCAGTAACATCCCTCGCTCAGTTACATGGATGCGGTACGTAGATGATATTTTGGTCATTGTACCCAAAAATCTTGACGTACGGGGTATCCTCAACACCATCAACACTCTGGAACCTACTATTAAATTTACACTAGAGGAGGAGAAGGACAACCAATTACTTTTTCTCGACGTTCTCTTACGCACAGGGGAAAATAAACTTTCTTTTAAAGTCTACCGGAAGCCTACCTACAAGAACGATCTTCTACATTTCTTCTCTCACCATGACACAAGAACTAAAAGAGGGGTAGTTATTGGCTTCTTTCTGAGAGCCTACAGAATTTCCAGTCCACAGTTCCTCGAAGAAGGATGTACATACATCACCAACTCTTTTAGTTCACTGCACTTTCCCCTACACTTCATACGTGACTGTAGGAAACGTGCGGCACGTATCCTCAGCAAGACCAACACCTATCAAATTGAAGAAAAGCCTCCAAGTTACATCGTTTTACCGGTCAGCAACGTTGCCACTAATGTTTCAAAAATGTTTGACAGAAAACTGGCTAAAATATCTACCAGCTCTTCAACTACTATTAGGAACCTGATACAAAAACCCAAGCATGATTCTGGCACAAGTGCAGGAATCTACACTATACCATGTGGAGGGTGTGACAAAGTATATGTAGGGGAAACAGCCAAAACTCTGGACATTAGAATAACAGAACACAAAAATGCTTGCAGAAATGATGACCGCAAAAACGCATGTGTTCAACATAGAGACGATGTTGGACACCTCATGAAATTCAATGAAGCTAAACTAGTTATTAAAGAAGACGACTTAAGACGGAGAAAATGCATTGAAGCTGCACTAATTTCTGTCAGTAACACTATAAAGCAAAAATCCGGTAGTTACAGTATTTCAAAATTACTAAGCAAGAGGATATTACCCATCCTGGGAACTGGTGTTACTTGATGCCAGCAGGTCCCTCTCTTGCCTCACCTCCTTAGTTCCATTACTACTACTACTACTGCTACTACTACTACTACTACTACTACTACTACTACTACTACTACTACTACTACTACTACTACTACTACTACTACTACTACTACCACCTCTACCCACGCGTCACCTCACCTAACTCCTACCACTATATATATAAATGTTTTCTTAGTTTTCTCTGTATTAGGACTGAAGAAGCCACTCGTGGCGAAACGTTTCCTTTAATAAATGTCCTGAACTGTACATAAGTGTCTTTCCACATCTTGTCGGTATCGCCATACCATTTCCTCTTGGTCCCTCGTGTTCACCCTGTTATACAGCATTACTGTGGGCAGGTCACACTTGGTTCTTCGTGTTCACCCTGTTATACAGCATTACGGTGGGCAGGTCACACTTGGTCCCTCGTGTTCACCCTGTTATACAGCATTACGGTGGGCAGGTCACACTTGGTCCCTCGTGTTCACCCTGTTATACAGCATTACGGTAGGCAGGTCACACTTGATCCCTCGTGTTCACCGTTATACAGCATTACGGTGGGCAGGTCACACTTGGTTCTTCGTGTTCACCCTGTTATACAGCATTACGGTGGGCAGGTCACACTTGGTCCCTCGTGTTCACCCTGTTATACAGCATTACGGTGGGCAGGTCACACTTGGTCCCTCGTGTTCACCCTGTTATACAGCATTACGATGGGTAGGTCACACTTGGTCTCTCGTGTTCACCCTGTTATACAGCATTAAGGTGGGAAGGTCACACTTGGTCCCTCGTGTTCACCCTGTTATACAGCATTACGGTGGGCAGGTCACACTTGGTCCCTCGTGTTCACCCTGTTATACAGCATTACGGTGGGCAGGTCACACTTGGTCCCTCGTGTTCACCCTGTTATACAGCATTACGGTGGGCAGGTCACACTTGGTCCCTCGTGTTCACCCTGTTATACAGCATTACGGTGGGTAGTTCACACTAGGTCCCTCGTGTTCACTCTGTTATCAAAGTTCTTCACCTTTCCGTGTTTTCCTTATAAGGTGTTCCTAGTCTATCTTGTGCTGCCTCGCCCTCACTCCTACACTTACCCAGACTCCTGAAAACATCTAATATCTCCTCTCTACATCCTCCCATCCCTCCTCTCGCTTACCAAAATGCATGGAGCTCTCTGGCTGGAGTGTCTGGATCATCTGAAGACATGTATGCCTTTTTAAAATGAGTTAGTTTAGAGGAAATGAGAAATGGAGATGGGAATCGCCGGTAGAAGATTGGAATTTGTGTTCAGTGTGGGTTTGGCTGTTGTGGGGGAGGGTTGCTGCTCCATGTGATACTAACCTTAAGGTCTTGTGTACACGCGTATACACTCTTTCTTGTGATAACTATACACATAAAATACAACCAAGGTAAATATTGCCTCTTTTTGGTGTACTTGTTGCCTCGTGTCGTGTGTAAATATGCCGGGGAACGTATTTATATTTTGTGACTCACTCGCTAGTAAACGGATAAAAATAAAAGGGGGTCAGGCCCCCTTCTGCTTTATTAACTGTGTAGTAAAGCTCAAAATGGGCACTTTTATCTCTAATGGCTTACATATTGTGTGGGAAGTGAGTGATAGGGTGTTTGTGGGCCAGGATCAAATGTGGTGAGTAAATTTAGAAGTGAGTGTAGGCGGCAGTTTTCAATGGTTCCTTTTTGGCTAAATTTACTGCCTTTTTGAACCCTTCAAGGTTTGTGCCTTGATCCTGATGAAGGGCTCTTGATACAGGGAACTGGAGCTACCCTTCCTTTCCTCGGATCAAAATTGATCGCCTCAAATTTGCAAGGAGCTGTTTGGTGCTTCATATGGATCTAATAATAATAATGCTAATAACATATAGTATGTAATAATAATGTATAGTATAATATGTATGTTTTATAATATATAGTATGTAATTTATAGTATATTATATGTAATAATGTATATTATAATATATTTAATATATATTATAATAACAGTAATAATAACATATAGTATATTATAATGTAATATTATATTATTATAATAGTATATAATGTATAATATAATAATCTGTAATAATGTATATTATAACAATAATAATAATAATAATATGTAATGATGTATATTATAATAATGATAACATATAATGTATAGTATATTATAATAATGATAATGTATGTAATAATGTATAGTATATTATAATAAACTAATTTTACATACAAGTCACAAGCTATTTTGTTATGGTACATAAGTAAAAAATCATAAAATGATCACAAATAAAATGTGCCTCCTGGTTAACTTAAGGTCTGTTTGACTATTGGATTGAATGCCATTAATCTCACTGACGTTTGCAAGTCACCAGTCGGTCAAGAGAGAGATCTGATAATTCCCAGCTGGCAAAAAGCTTTCCCAGTCGTATGTTTAGTAAAACTGTCGGCAAGCAGAAACTTAGCCTATTGTTAAATGATACACTGCTTTAACCTGAGCATAAGTCTAAATTGACTGGCTTTAGCCAGTAAATTTAGGTAGGTGACTTGGACTTGCCTAGCATGGGCTAACAGACCTGTTGCAGTGCTTCTTCTTATGTTCTTATAAGTCGTGGTTATATTTTGAAGAGTTGCTGAACATGTTGCATGGATACCTCACTGACGTCGGTGATTTGAAAAGCTGGTTACTTCGCCAGGCACCTGCCTGACACTAGCAAGCACTGGTAAATACCTATGATTGCTAGTGATCTTAGTGATGTACATAAGTGGTATACAATACTGACAAGATGAAAATTAGACACGTGCAACATCTGAGTATCTTTAATGTAGATGTTTCGCCATCCAGTGGCTTTATCAATACAAATCCTAGGACATAATTTGAAGACAGTAGAGGTATATACAAAAGATGAGGTAATCAGTCCCTCAGCCTTGAAGTTGGTGTGAAGAGCACCGTAGTAGTGAAGAATCTGGAGCACAATGATGTTTCCAAGTCGCTGATCAATCTGGAGAAGTCTAATTGTGTTTTATTACCAGTGAAGAGTTTCCACTTACATATATAAATTTAATAAAATTACTGTTGGGTAAATATTGAATGTAGGTTCTTGTATGAGTTTTCTTTATGTATGTATCCCCTCGAGGGAGATTCCTTGATGCTGGTGAGGGGCTCTTGATCAAGGGAATTGGATCTGTGCTCCAGTTCCCTGAATTAAGCATGAATGCCTTCCATCCCCCTTCCCACAGGTTCTGTATAATCCCTACGGGTTTAGCACTCCCCATGATGATAATTTGTGTGTGTATATATGCATGTATGTACAGTGAAGCCTCTAGCAGACTGATAGGGGGATGAGTGTACATTATTACAGATTGTAGATTTCATATTATGAAATTTATTTTTCATGATAGTGAGATACAGACAAAGTTCTGGTTCAGAAAACTAATGGACACCAAGAATGTGGGTATTGTAACCTGTAGTACTAGAGTACAGTACAATATAGTGATGTTATAGAACATATTCTTGCCAGTTACAATATGTTCTTTGCTTTAAAACCACTTGTTTCTGTGGATGCATTGATTTGTACATGTATATGGCCCTTAATAGTAGTATCCAGATGGGAGGAGAATGAAATTAGTCCTTAGCTTACCACTCCCTGAATATGTCTGATGTTAGGGGAAAGATAAGATGTTCTCACTGGACACTTAACGTCTCGTGGTACGGAGTCTGTCTATATCTGGAGTTTATCTGGACAGTACAACTCTGGTTCAAATCCTGGCCAGTCACAGTATGTTCTTTGCTTTAAAACCATCTGTTTCCATGGAGATTTTGTGTGTGTGTGTGTGTGTGTGTGTGTGTGTGTGTGTGTGTGTGTGTGTGTGTGTGTGTGTGTGTGTGTGTGTGTGTGTGCGTGCATGTGCGTGCGTGTGCATGCGTGTGTGCGTGCGTGTGTGCCTGTGCGTGCGTGTGTGCGTGCGTGTGCGTGCGTGTGTGCGTGCATACACACACACACACACACCTAGTTGAGGTTGCAGGGGTCGAGTCCTAGCTCCTGGCCCTGCCTCTTCACTGGTCACTACTAGGTCACTCTACCTGAACTGTGAGCTTTATCATACCTCTGCTTAAAGCTATGTATGGATCCTGCCTCCACTACATCGTGTGTGTGTGTGTGTGTGTGTGTGTGTGTGTGTGTGTGTGTGTGTGTATGTATGTATATATATATATATATATATATATATATATATATATATATATATATATATATATATATATATATATATATATATATATATATATATATATATATATATTATGCATGTATAAAATAATCTTTTCCTTGAAATATAAATGAATGTTGAAACTGATCATTAAACAAACCCTTCACCTTCCATGCCCTCCTGTTGAACTTTTAAAGAGCCAATAAAAAAGCCTTCTTACCCTTAAAGGCATGGCGGGGGGGTTATCTGATTATTGAATCAAGTATGTTGATTTAAATTTAAAATTGTTTAATGAATCAGTGCAAAGAAGCATTTTGAAACAATCTTTGGTAACATTGAACTCTATTCCTCTCCTTGCTGTTGAAGGTTCTTGATCAGGTCATTGAACCCAGGTTCATTCCTCTAGTGCTTGCTGTTGTAGGTATATATATATGATGGTGGCATTGAACCTGAGCGCATTCCTCTAGAATTAAAAATAAAATTTTAATATTTGAAACATTATACTGTGTGTGTGTGTGTGTGTGTGTGTGTGTGTGTGTGTGTGTGTGTGTGTGTGTGTGTGTGTGTGTGTGTGTGTGTGTGTGTGTGTGTATGTATTTAAAAACCCTCTAATGTGCCTAGAAGGATTATTCACGTGGGGAGTTCTTTATGCTTGAGTCTAATACAAAGTTTAAATTTGTATTGCTAATGATTTTGCCAGTTAGAAGTTGCCTTGAGTCTT
Organism: Cherax quadricarinatus; assembly: GCF_038502225.1. NCBI lineage: Eukaryota > Metazoa > Arthropoda > Malacostraca > Decapoda > Parastacidae > Cherax > Cherax quadricarinatus. Next base: position 7,624,617 of record NC_091314.1, on the reverse strand, counting down.
GTATGATTGTTTTTAATGTTTTCATGAGAGCTATTTTATAGCATATCCTTTTGCATTTTCCACCTTTATTACAAGATTTGAATTGGAAAAAATTCATCAGATGGTTATGTTAATGGCTATATTTGACACTTTTTTTTATAAGTTTGGGCTGTGTATTGATGCTGGTTGACATGTTTACTTAAATAACTTTCATTTTCCCCTACATAAACAAACTATATTTATTTCAGCAGTATTACAAAATGTAGTTTACATGTAATAAAATATTGTTAAGCACAAAAGAAAACCACTAACATGCAGTGGAATTTCATAGACATAAGCATCTATGAGTGACTTTGTAAATGGTCCAAGTCGGACTGAAATGTCGTCGTAAGCTCCTCTATCCTGTGTGTGGGTTATCTGTGTATTTTTCCAGTCTCGGTATTGTGTCTTTTTGTTATTTAGTTATTTAGTCATCTGTGTTATGGTTACTTTTTTTTCCATCTAGTGAAGTCTTGGATAGTCTACCTGAGCAACTGTTGTTGGCTTGATTTAAAATCATCTTAATTTTGGAGGCAACATTATCTTATGTGTAGACCAGGGAAAATTATGTCTCGGTCTTATTTCTCCTTGGTTTTGGGTATTCTCAACATTTAAGGCGTGTTTTCTACAATTAAGGACGAATGCTGGGCAGCTGTCACAATTTTCTAAAAAATGTTCTTTGTGGTTTTACATTGTCAAGGAAGAACAGGCTACAAATGATGATAATGTTTATTTCAGCATGATACAATGTTTGTAGAAAGGAGAATGACATTTGTTAGTCTTAAGTTTGCCGAAATGCAGAGCATTTCAAGCAAATTTAAGACTAACTTAAGATTGATAAGGCAATATTTGCTGTATGCAAATTGGAAAAGTCACTGATAAATACACGATATGACCTGCTTTAACACTTTCAGGGTCGACAGGCCTTCTGAGACTTGTTCTCAGGGTCACCCAAATTTAAAAAAAAAAAAAATTTGTTTTTTCTTATGAAAAGATAGAGAATCTTTTCCCGATCATAATGACACCAAAAGTATGAAATTTGATGGAAAACTTATGGAATTATGCTCTCGCGAAGTTAGCGGTTCTTCTTCTTCTATTGGGGGTTTCAGGGCCAGAAGTTAGCGGTTTCGATGATGTTTATGCATCGGTGATTTTGCCCACTTTGAGTCCTCTTTTCAGCCAATTCCACTACTAGTCGACAAAAATCATGAATATTTCGCTAGAACTCCATATTTTCTATCAAATGAGTGCAAGAAACCATCCATTTACCGATTTCAACTATCCAATATAGTGGTCAAAATTTAGCAATTTTGCCAATTTCACACAAATTTCAAAAGATGCCAATTTCCAAATAGGGTCCAGAATAAACAAGAAAGACATTCCTGGCACTAAAATGACATTTCCTCTGTTCATTAGTCATGTCCCAATGCCCCTTTTACATTCTTTTGCTTTCCACTTTGAATTTTTATTTTCACAATAAATAGAAGATTTACTGTTATGCAGACTACTGCATTAGTGTAAAAAATGGTATAAATAATATCGGCGCACTTGTGAGAGAATATTAGACTCACCAGTTGATGTGTATTGGGTGCTTAGCATGATTTGTTTACTTTTGAACTTTGGTAAAAATCGAACATTTCTGCTACTTTGAGCTCAATTTCAAGGTACTTTTCATTGTAAAATCAGTCAAAATCATCTCAATTTCTGTAATATGTTTTCCATTCTATAGAATGAGACCAGAAAAACTAGAATACAACAGTAAATACCATACGAAAATACAGTGCAAAGTCGCTGTTTTAATCCAAAAACACGGTCAAAGTTTTTTTTTTCTCATTATGCACTGTGTGCTGCAGGATTTTTTTTATACTGCGCACACTGACCACAATAGACCCATTCTTTCATATGTAGGCCTACCAGCTTTCTCTCACTAGATTTGAGGGCACTAGAATTTAGGCATACTAGTACGTCATAAACCCTGGTGCGTAAGCTGTACTAGTACGGCCGAAACCCTGAAAGGGTTAAGTGGCTTGGAATAATGTTATTTTGAATCCAGTGAGGCACTGTTAAATAGGGTCCCGATCCATGTGGCACTGTTCACTAAGGATCTCATTCTTTGTGGCATTGTTCACTAGGGTCTCACTCCATGTGGCACTGTTCACTAGGGTCTCATTCCATGTGGCATTGTTCAGTAGGGTCTTATTCCATGTGGTATTGTTCATTAGGGTCTCATTCCATGTGACATTGTTCAGTAGGGTCTCATTCCATGTGACATTGTTCAGTAGGGTCTCATTCCATGTGGCATTGTTCAGTAGGGTCTCATTCCAAGTGACATTGTTCAGTAGGGCCTCATTCCATGTTGCATTGCTTAGTAGGGTCTCATTCCATTTAGCACTGTTCAGTAGGCTCTCATTCAGTGGCACCTCGTGTATAGGCACTGAGGAACTGCAGCACCCACTATTTTCACTTGATGAGTTGATGTTACACGAGCCGCCACTGATCTTATTCCACGTGGCATTGTTCAGTAGGGTCTCATCCATGTTGCATTGTTCAGTAGGGTCTCATTCCATGTTGCATTGTTCAGTAGGGTCTCATTCCATGTGGCATTGTTCGGTAGGGCCTCATTCCATGTGGCATTGTTCAGTAGGGTCTCATTCCATGTTGCATTGTTCAGTAGGGTCTCATTCCATGTTGCATTGTTCAGTAGGGTCTCATTCCATGTTGCATTGTTCAGTAGGGTCTCATTCCATGTGGCATTGTTCAGTAGGGCCTCATTCCATGTGGCATTGTTCAGTAGGGTCTCATTCCATGTGGCATTGTTCAGTAGGGTCTCATTCCATGTTGCATTGTTCAGTAGGGTCTCATTCCATGTGGCATTGTTCAGTAGGAGCTTATTCTACTGTAATATACAGATATTATGAAAAGGAAAAGTGGAGTAGAACAGTACATAATAATAAAAGGGTACCATGAATGTATACTAATTGAAATATACACTACCTGTTTAGAAAGAGATAACTGGATGTTTTCTATCATGTCAGCACCCTTGGGTGGGGGGGGCGAGAATAAAAAATACACTGTGATCATTTTCTGAAGCAAACTAACTGTAGAAGAAAAGGGGTGTTGTAAATTAGAACATTTTTGGATGACTTTTTGTAATTTTATTTCACATTGGCTATTAATTAGCTGGAACATGTATGCTCTGTTATTTTTATTAAAAATAAAAAAAATGTAAATACTGTAGTTGCATTCCATGACCTGATTAAAAAAAAAAAAAAAAAAAGAAAACCTTCCATCCTTTTACTTGCACTTTAATGAGCAGGGCATAATCTAGAAGCTAGAGTACCTTAACCTCACTGAGCTTTAACTCACACCATTTTACCTGATATGCTGTTACAGTGTTGTACGTCCTTACAAGCACTGTAATCTTAACATTGGAAAATACTACACAATGATTAAACTAGAGAGTTGCCAAATTGTTGTAATGTGCAGGTGGGTAATGACTCATATATTAACAAATTGAGATTTTGCAGCCTTTCTCATTATAGCACTTTGGTAGTGACTGCCATCTTCATTGATTCATACCGAACTAAATAAGAATGTCCTTTTATCTTGTAACTGGTGCCTAGCCACTTCTATTGCACTTGAAATGCTGTGTCATACTTCTATGAGTTAATCATTTTCATAAAGAGGATGCAAGTGGCAGTATAGCTGAAATTTCGTTTAGTGAAAGGGAACAATCGACCCATTGATCTAGAATAGGTATCAAAAGTTCACAAGATCATTTTTCATCATTAAATTTAAAATTGAAAAATGGGTACTGAAATGTTGATGCTCAAAAGTATGTACAGTACAGTATATGTATAATGTTGGGAACAAGTTGTTGTTTGTGGTAAACCAGTATACTTTTAACATGATTTCCAAAGTAAAATATGAAAGATGTTAATGTCTCTAGAAATGTCATCAGCATGGAGTTTCTTCACTCTAACTCTTTAAAACAGACTTAGAGGTAAGTCAACATGCAGTCATGTTATAGTGCACAATGGTTTAGGCCAACAAGTACAAATAGAGACTGGTAGCAGGGAAAACTATTATGAGATTTTACTTAAGTCTGGCCATTATAAAGTATGTCTTGTTAATGCCTAGCCTTGGGTGAAATGTCATAATAGAAGGCTTTCCTGCTGCCAGTGTCTTAACCCCATAATCTTATCATGCTTTCTTTGGAGCCATGAACATTACCATCAGCATTTTCTTTTGATGTATAACTTTTAACTATATTTTGCCAGGGTTTAAAATCTGAGACATATAACCCCCACTGTTCTGCACATCTCTTGTTTGTCACTTGACAGAGATTTTACTAGTGTAATTATTGAGAAGGATGGGTGCATTGGGTACAATAAGAGAACACTTTTAACGCTCTACCAAAAGATATCAGAAACACTGCCAGAACAGGTGTAGAGGTTTTCAAGAGGATATAAGACATGTGACCTACACCAATTGCCAGATCAGCCAGGCTGTGATGGGTATGTGAGCCAGCAGGCTGCTGGCTACAACAGCCTGGTTGATCAGGTAAGCACCAGACAAGCCTGGTCCAAGGCCAGGCTTGTCTTGAAAACTCTCAAAACCCATCAAAGGTATAAAGGCTTAAAAGATTGTTGGTTACTATGAAGTTAACACTAGAGCACTGTAGATTGTTGAAGATTTTTACCTGGAGTCTACCTGGAGAGAGTTTTGAGGGTCATTACCCATGATTTATCACATATTTTTTGCAGTAATTTTTTAATAGCTTCATTTGTTAACTGTATAATTACTTTGTATGCAGCATAACCAAACTGCAGCAAGACCTACGACATCATATCTCATTTTCTGTTTTCTAGGTTGTCTTATCTGCCTACTCTTATCTGGTGTGGCTTCCTCACCTTTGGGAAACCCTTTAATTCTTTTAAACTTTTGTAACTCTTTAGATGTGCTTTAAGTCCTATGTTTCACTGCCATTAATTATATATTAATGGCAGTGGGAGGAGGAGGAAGGAGAGAGAGGAGGAGCACGAGGAAGGAGAGAGAGAGGAGGAGGAGAAGGAGAGAGAGAGGAGGAGGAGAGAGGAGGAGGAGAAAGGAGAGAGGAGGAAAAGGAGAGAGGAGGAGTAGGAGAAAGGAGAGAGGAGGAGGAGGAGAAAGGAGAGAGGAGGAGAAGGAGAGAGGAGGAGAAAGGAGAGAGGAGGAGTAGGAGAAAGGAGAGAGGAGGAGGAGGAAAAGGCAGGAGTGAGGAGGAGGAGGAAGGAGAGAGAGGAGGAGGAGGAAGGAGAGAGAGGAGGAGGAGGAGGAAGGAGAGAGAGGAGGAGGAGGAGGAAGGAGAGAGAGGAGGAGGAAGGAGAGAGAGAGGAGGAGGAGGAGGAAGGAGAGAGAGAGGAGGAGGAGGAGGAAGGAGAGAGAGAGGAGGAGGAGGAGGAAGGAGAGAGAGAGGAGGAGGAGGAGGAGGAGGAAGGAGAGAGAGAGGAGAGAGAGGAGGAGGAAGGAGAGAGAGGAGGAGGAAGGAGAGAGAGGAGGAGGGAGAGAGAGGAGGAGGAAGGAGAGAGAGGAGGAGGAGGAGGAAGGAGAAAGAGGAGGAAGGAGAAAGAGGAGGAAGGAGACAGGAGGAGTAAGGAGAGGGAGGAGGAGGAGGAGGAGGGGGGAAGGGCAAGGGCAGGGAACACATGGATACATAAGAAATAAGTGTATGTGTGCTCACATTTGTGTATGTGGGTGCATGCATGCTTGTGTGCACATGCACGCATGTACGTATATATATATATATATATATATATATATATATATATATATATATATATATATATATATATATATATATATATATATATATATATATATATATATATATATACATACATACATACATACATACATACATACATACATACATTATGTAGAGTTAAATTAGGATGATTTAGCTTAGGATAACCCAATAAAATCATCCAATGCAAATGTTACTTATCTTAAATCCTGGTTGTTGCATGATGGGCTTCATGTAGGTGGAGAAGGTTGCTGTGGCCCTCTTGGACTGAGGTGGATGGTAGGAGGTTCTTTGGATGAAGATGGCTGGAGTTCTTGGGCTGAGGTGTATGGCTGGAATAGTTTCAGAGCACTGCTTCTAGATGTGTCAGGGTACTTTCCGTTGCAAAAGTTTGCAGTTTTAGGAACACCATGGAACTGCTAATGTAAGTATTGCAGTGTTAACTGTCTAAATGCAGGTTCTTCTTCATCTTCCTCTCCTGTTAGCTGACTCCTTTCTGTCTGGGAATTGAGCTCTGCCAACATTTTCACTGGAGAGCTTTCTTCCTCGTCGTCTTCAACAAGTTAATTCGTGTCATCTGGCTTCATATCTTTAAAGCCCTCATCTGGCAGTCTCCTTGCCAGGTCAATAATTTCTTGAACCGACTCTGCTGAGGGAAAATCTGTGAAATTATTTATCATTCTAGGCCATAGTTTTCCCCAACCTGCATTTATTGTTGACCTTGGTACATTATGCTATGCAGTTTTGATATGGGTATTGCATCTGCAATGTTGAATTTATTCCAAACCTCTGACACTTCAAGCTCTAAGTTGAGGCCATTTCTGCAAGGGGTTTCTACACCACCTTGCATTTGTATATGTACTAGTGTCTTAATACCTTGATCCAGTGGTTGTATCATTGATGTCATATTTGGTGGTAAGAAAACAACTTTCACATTTGGGTTCAGATCATGCAAGAGTTCAGGATGACTGAATTATCAGAAATTAATAGAATTTTGAGAAGTAAAATTGGATCGGGAATAAGATGATGCTTTAACTACTCAATAAACAAAGCTTCCACTTTTTCCATGCTGTTGAGGTCATTCACCAAATGATGCAGATTGCTGTTGCCTTTCTGTTTTAAAGCACAGGAATTCTTAGAACAAGAAATAAACAGGGACTGCACTTAAATTCACTTACTGAATTAGTGCGGTGAAGCAAGCTGAAGCAATCTCTCACTACTTTGCATCCAGGTGTACTTTTGTCTGGCTTGCTGATATATGTTCTAGAAGGCATCCTATTTCAGAATAATCTTGTTTCATTAGAATTAAACACTTTCTTTGGTTCATAGCCATCCTCAAGTTATTTCCTCCATCTTGGCAGGAAAATTCCCTGTAGAGGCACTCTCGTTAATAAACTATATTATGCATCTGATTGTGTATTTTAAACAATGATGAAAACCATCTAGCGGCCTTTCCTTCCTACTTTCGTACATACACACTATTATGGTACAACAGGATTTTGTCCCTGATCATAACATAACTAAGTGGGGGACTTGTCTTTATTTTCTGTTGAATTCATTTTTTTTCAACAGGTCACACTCTGGATTACTCATCACACAAGTTCTTATCTTGTTCTTATTGTCTTGAATGAATTGTTGATTCTCTCACACCAAAGGCATAGGCTACCTCCATTACACTTGCACCTCATTTGAACATGTCAGCCACTACATTTTCTTCACTGAAGGCATAATTTCACACTTGAATATTTTCTTGGCACCTTCAGGATTACCACTATTCTGTTTTGATGCCACAATTAATATCCAGACACAAGATGGGGTGATGAAAATATCAGATATGGAATGATAATGCGGGAGAGTAGTGGTATGGTGTACATTCATGAGGCAACTATTGGTGGTGTGGGTGAGAGGAAGGGGATGAAGAAAGTTTAAACTGAGTGTTCCTAGGTCAAGTGAAAAAATGGAAGCATGGAAGCTTAAGGCACTTTGGAAGCTAAAATATTCCACCTGAGCTAGTGTGAAAGGTGGTGAGATTTAGAGCAAAAGCTGAAGGTATGTCGCAAAATGTGAATTACTATAAAGCAATGAAAATACAATACATGGGAAGTGAAAGGTGGGAGTTTACTGTATACAGCCTCTCCTCACTTAGCGACGTACTCGTTTACTGACGACTCTGACTTATGACAGGCTCTCTGACCAGTATGCATACCTAAATAATATATATTAGAACTGATTTCCTCTCTTCTGTTTATTACAATATATAGTGCACTACTGTATAAATATTTAAAAGCATACCAGAAATGTTATAAATGGTGCAAAGGTGACATTAAAATATCAAAGATGGTCGACACAAACCCACTACCATTATAGTATGCTCCTCACTTAGCGAGGAATTCATTTACTGACGTACTCTCAGGAATGGAACTCTGTCATTAAGTGAGGAGAGGCTGTATTAACCCTTTCAGGGTCCAGACTCCTGATCTGAAACTTGTCCACAGGGTCCAAGAATTTTCAAAATTTTTTTTTATTTTTTTCTTACGAAATGGTAGAGAATTTTATTCTGAAGATAAAATAAAAAGTACGAAATTTGATGGAAAATTGACAAAATTACACTCGCGAATTTTGCTGTGCCAACGATATTTACGCATTGATGATTTTGCCCACTTTAACTCCCATTTTAGGCCAATTACATTATTCCAGTCGACCAGATTCTTAGCTATTTCACTAGTATTACTTCTATTTTATCGATTGAGCACAAGAAGGCACCCAGCCAACTGCTTCAGTTTCCCAGTAAAGTGATCGGAAATTGGTATTTGGCCAATTTCACACAAAGTTCAAAATACTCCAATTTCAAAATAGGGTCTCGAATAAACAATGCAGGCATTCCTGGCACTAAAATAACATTTCCTCTGTTGATTAGTTATGTTTCCAGGTTTTACAAATGAATTCCATTTTGATTTTTTATTCACACCAAAAAATAGAAGATTTACTTTTATGCAACATTGTAATAATTGTATAAATAATATCAGCGCATTCATGAACACACATTAGATGTACTAGCTGATGTGTATTGGACGCATGATGTCATTTGTTTACTCTTGATTGGCAAAAAGAGAACATTTCCACTACTTTGAGCTCAGATTCATGTCATTTTCAGTACTAAAACCAGTCACATTCATCTCTATTTCTGTAATATATCTTCCATTCTATCAAATGAGGTTAAGAAACTGTGAATACAACTGTGAAAAACATGAGAAAACACCGCAAAGTCACCGTTTTAATCCAAACATATGGTTGCAGTTTTTTTTCTTATGTACTGTGTGCTGCAGGACTTTGTGGTGCACACTTACTGCATAGATGTATTCTTTCATATCTAGGCCCATATTCACCGCTCACAGCTTATCTGAGTGAGCTGAGCTCATGGTGTAGAACTACAGCTTGGACCCTGGCTTCAGAGCTGAAAAATTATGGAACGGACTTTCAAAGGGTTAAGAGAGATCTCAAACGAGATTTATTTTGTAGACCTTATTTTACATTATTCGTGGTTTCTAGTTTCACGTAACCTCCAGGAATGTAACCTCCCTCAACTTTAGTTATGACTAGTTGATTAACAATTAACCCTTTCAGGGTCGAGAGGCCCTCTCCTAAACTTGTTCTCAGAGTTGAAAATTTTTCGGAAAAAATAAAATTATTTTTTCTTATGAAATGATAGAGAATCTTTTCCCAATCATAATGACACCAAAAGTATGAAATTTGATGGAAAACTTATGGAATTAAACTCTCGCGAAGTTAGCGGTCTCGACGACGTTTACACATCGGCGATTTCACCCACTTTGAGCCCTATTTTCGGCCAGTTCCAGTGTACTAGTTGACAAAAATCATATCTATTTTGCTAGAACTCCATTTTTTTCTATCGAATGAGCACAAGAAACCACCCATTTACCGATTTCAACTATCCAATAAGGTGGTCAGAAATTGGCAATTTTGCCAATTTCACAAAAATTTCAAAAGATGCCAGTTTCCAAATAAGGTCCACAATAAACAAGACAGACATTCCTGACACTAAAATAACATTTCCTCTGTTTATTAGTCACGTTCCCAGGCCCCTCTTACATTTCTTTTGCTTTCCACTTTGAATTTTTATTCTTACAAAAAATAGAAGATTTACTGTTATGCAGACTACTGCATTAGTGTGTAAATGGTATAAATAATATCAGCGCACTTGTAAAAGAATATTAGACTCACCAGTTGATGTGTATTGGACATGTGTCATGATTTGTTTACTTTTGAACTTTGGCAAAAATCGAACATTTCTGCTACTTTGAGCTCAATTTCAAGGTACTTTTCCTTGTGAAACCAATCAAAATAATCTCAATTTCTGTAATATGTCTTCTATTCTATAAAATGAGACCAGGAAAACTAGAATACAACCATTAATACCATACGAAAATACATACAGTGCAAATTCGCTGTTTTAAACCAAAAACAGGGTCAAAGTTTTTTTTTTCTCATTACACACTGTGTGCTGCAGGATTATTTTTATACTGTGCACACTGACAAAATAGACCCATTCTTTCATATGTAGGCCTACCAGCTTTCTCTCGCTAGATTTGAAGGCGCTAGAATTTACGAGTACTAGTACATCAATCCACCCTGGTGTGTAAGACGTACTAGTATGTCAGAAACCCTGAAAGAGTTAACAGGTCTCAGTTTCCTCACTCTTGTAAATACTGTAGATGGTAGTATTGTAACTCTGCTACTGGATTACATACAAATTTACAGTTAAACTCTTTAACAAATAATTAATAAAATGGTTGTGTTGCATCATACCTTGTATGCTGCAATAGTGTGTGAAGAAAGTACAGTACATTCCTTCTTGATGTAAAAAAAAAAAAAAGTCACCTACCTAGTAATTCTGACCTAGAGGCAGGTGGTGGATTGTTTCCTTGGAGTTCTAATCACAAAATTCATAATTTTTTAATACTTGCTAGTAGTGATGGGACACTTAAACTATACCTAAATCATCAAAGTTAGGTGATAAGCCAATGATACTAATAGTTTTAGGCTGTTACCAATACCATCAAGATTAGCTGATACTCATCAATGCCAATACAGGAAGGCCCCACTTATACGGCGGGTTAGGTTCCAGGCTACCGCCGTAAAGCGGAAACCGCCGTAAAGTGGAACACCCTTTTTTTCCACTTACAAATGCATACAAACACTAGATAACAAGTTTACACTAACATATATTATGTTAGCAATAGAACCAGGCATCAAAAAACAATAAAAAAGTACAATACACACATAGTGCACTCATTACTTACCTTAAAATATTTATAGTCTTAATCTAGGGTGAGACAAGTAGTATTTATTGTAAGAAATCAAGTGTGGTATGTATTGTAATAGCCAGGCTACCTCACCAGGCCACCCCACCCACACATACTATTCTATGATATTTAAGCATCCCAGAGCGATAAAATGTATATACAGTTCACTCATTACTTACCTTAAAATATTTGTAGTCTTAATGTAGGGTCAGGAGTAAGTAAATGAGATAAAACGAATAAATGAGAGAGAGAAAGAATGAGTACATGAGAGGTAACAGGCGCAGAGTTATGTAAACAAACCAGGCTCCCACATCTTATATTTATGTTTATTTATTCTATTGTGGGGTGTATTTATCATCTTTTTATGTTATGTATCGTGTTTATTATATAATTTTGAAAAAAATATCATGGATGGATTAATGAAAATGTGTATATTACCGTAATATACGACATTTAATGAGACTCGGTGACTATTGTTATTATGGCGTCACTTGTGGAAGTCGTCTGCTCACATCTCACATTTATGTTTATTTATTCTACTGTGGGGTGTATTTATCTTATTTATATGTTATGCATCGTGTTTATTATATAATTTTGAAAAAAATATCATGGATGGATTAATGAAAATGTGTATATTACCGTAATATACGACATTTAATGAGACTCGGTGAGTATTGTTATTATGGCGTCACTTGTGGAAGTCGTCTGCTCACATCTCACATTTATGTTTATTTATTCTACTGTGGGGTGTATTTATCTTATTTATATGTTATGCATCGTGTTTATTATATAATTTTGAAAAAAATATCATGGATGGATTAATGAAAATGTGTATATTAACGTAATATACGACATTTAATGAGACTCTGTGACTATTGTTATTATGGCGTCACTTGTGGAAGTCGTCTGCTCACATCTCACATTTATGTTTATTTATTCTACTGTGGGGTGTATTTATCTTATTTATATGTTATGCATCGTGTTTATTATATAATTTTGAAAAAAATATCATGGATGGATTAATGAAAATGTGTATATTAACGTAATATACGACATTTAAATGACTCGATGTATGTAAGTTTATTTAGGTACAGGTATACATAAGTATAATTATCAGAGTATATATAAAATATGAAATAACTTTTAAAAACATTTGAAATTTTGGAGTTTCCAGACAAAATGGAGAGACTTAGTGCTTACTGAGCTCATGGAGAATGTAAACAAACAGGGTGGGGCACGGTGACCGTATTAGAAAGTCAGGTGGGGGGAGCCGTATAGTGAGTTTTGGTCATAATTTGAAATGTCCGTATTAGCGGAACGCCGTAAAGTGAAACGCCGTAAAGCGGGGCCTTCCTGTACTTCGGTACCCCCTACTTAGCCGTGGGAGATGCGTTCCAAGGATCTGCTGTGGATACCAAAACCGTGGATAGTAGTAGTAAACCCTATGTATAACTCCTGTATGTACATACCTGTCATAAAGTTTAATTGATAAATTATGCACAATAAGTGGAGACATAACTTTTTTACTGATGGGAAGCACTTTGCACTTTGCACTTTGAGGCCATTATTAAGCAAAATTAAAGGTTATTTTTGGGCCACGGTAAACTCCGGATAACTGAAACCGCGGATACTGGACCTGTGGATAAGGGGGTTCTACTGTACTGTATTGTAATTTCCCTCAAGTTTATTTGCAGATACCGTCAGTAAATAAGGTAAACAACACCATTTTAATTTCAAGTTTTACCTAGTAAAAGAGCAAATTAACCATTATATTTTAGCATGGGGATTGCTGTACATATTTTTAAATGCAAAGGTTTATTTAGTTGACCCTTGCATGATCATTGCTATCAGTTGGCCTTTATAAAAAAAATATACATACATTCTTTACAGTAGGCCATAAACACTGCCAATAAGAGAGAACCAGATTAAGTTCTGTTAATGTCAGAACACCACAAGTACAAGTTATGTATTTAGGTTTCCCTCTCCTGTAGTATTCACCTGTTCTCATGTTCTTCCTTGATAAACAGACTTTTCTGTAAGGATAAGCTTAGCAAATGATGGAAGAGTGCCAAGTCAGTTAAATGTGGCATGGCTTGGGTGCTGCTTAAAAGCTACTACTATTTATCTCACTGCCAGCATCTTGCACATTACTAACTGGGATTACAAATTTATTTTTTAACCTTTAAACATAAATTGACACTGTCACTATTAGTTCCAACTACAGTGGGGATAAAAATCCAGATGCAGCATGTGTAGTAAGAGTGTGCAGTACTCTGTGTGTACTCTACTGTACGTGTGCAGTAGAGTACAGTTACTATTCTTGTACAGTATACTGGCTATGTGGCTTTTAAAAATTACTAGTTTTTGTAAAGTGTATTAGAATAATTTTGGGTTACTTTATAATACAATACATACAGTATTGCAATTTTTTTAATTTAATAACAAACTGGGATTCATGAGCTTGGGGACTTTTCTAAATTCAGGTATATGGCAACTTTTTAATTACCAGTGTATACTGAGTGTAAGTTGGATGAAGAGAAGGGGAAAAAAGTGTAAGCCTTCACTATAATAATTCACTCCCTCTTAAGTGAAACATCTTTATAAAAAAGTTTGTTTTGTCTCCATTCACTTCTTGGCTCTCAGCCTCTTCCACCTACTTGCAAGTTGGAGGTGATTGGGAATAATGCATGACTGTATTTATTTGAACCAAAATGTCTCACCTTGGCCTGATAGAAAATACTTCAAAGAAAGCATCACGTGTGTGATTTGCTCATATTATTAAGACAAAAGTCAGTCTAGTATTGACAATTTTTTGTTACTTTTTTATTGCATCTTCAAAAATTCAGTAGTTTACGTAGTAAGGTCTTTCCTGTACGTATTGTACAATACTGTGTATTTGTATAGTTGGTAAATCCTTGCTGTATATTTGTATAAATGATAAATCCTCTCTCATTGGAGAGATTCATTCCTCTCTCTTACTCATCTTTCTTTAAAAGAATGCATTGACAGACAATACTGCACTGCACAAGCTTTCTCAATAAAAAAAAGAGCATGTTGCATGTACATAGCAGAGAGTTGTGTGCAGAGAAGGGTGGGAATGGAATATTTTATCACAAGATATGTTTGCAGGTAAGGGTGGATAATAATAATATATAATAATTTGTGTACTAAATTTGTGTACTAAACCAATGTGGGGTATTCAGTGCAAGACGTGGTGGAGGCTCGATTCTCCATCTATTGAGCGTGAGACAACTCTTTCTATTTGTAGGATTATTGTACCGTAAGATTTGTGTGCAGAGGAGGGTGGATAATTATTATACCACAAGGGTTGTGTGCAGGGTGAGTGAGGAATTATTGCATCATAGGATGTGTGTGCAGGGGAGGATGGAGGATTATTGCACCATGGGATGTGTAGAAAGGTAGGGGATTATTGTTCCTTGAGATTTGTGAACTAGGGTGGGGTGGAAGTTTTCTCTATGATGTTTGTATGTGTGTGATTGTTGTGAATAATTGTGCCACGAAGCACGTCTCATAGCTTCAAATTAATTAGTACCGGTACTCAAATTCCTTGTCGTGAATCCAGTTGGTTAATTTTTTTCATTAAGTTTGAATCCCTGTTCTGTATATATAAAATAAATTGTCTAGTCTACCTGTTGTAGATTCCTGGAGTTATTGCCCATGTGGCCAGGCCCTAGACCAGCATTAGTAAGACAGTGTCTACAATATACATTACCTAAATGTTATTCTGGAAAATATTGTCTTAAGAATTCTGTTCTTGCACAAATTTTTATTAAAAGTGGCATTCTGTAATTTGATTTACTTTACCTACCATTCATGTTTTCATTTTATCAGCAGATAACTCCTGACATCTTATCTCCTTGTGTGTCATTATCATTATTGTGTTTAATCACTGTATTGAAGATAAGTTATTTTTTTTTATAATACTAGAAGTATAAATTATGACCATGAGCAAAGATTATACTAATTCTGTAACATGTTAGAGAAGGGTATCTATTATAAGGTTTGTATTGGTTAATTAATTTATGTAGAGGTTTACATTTATGTTATGTACAGATTAATTTATTCCCACAACAGTTTTACTAAACCAGTCAAACAGTCAGCAATTACTGTAATTCTGCCTAATAATTATCTTCAGTGTGTTTTGCCAACCGTATCAGTCACATACAGAGAATATATATTGCACATCTGAAATTACTGATAGAAATGGGATACAGCATAATAGCAAATTTGAGTGAATATTTTGGGTTATAAAAATATAATTTAAATGAGTGTCCATAACACCTGTGTGTGTGCGTCTTCAAGGCCACTGTAAAATGTATATTTAAAAGGAAATCTTAATATATTACAATTGTTTCAAGGTGTAATACTCATCAAAACATGTGACATAAGTCACATGAACAAGTCATCTTCCTGTCATTTCCATACTCTGTTTGCTTGTAGGGAAGCTGGTGGTGGAATGACAGGTCCTGGCTTCATTATGTATATACTTATTCAAGTTATATTATCTTACTCATGAAGAGGTTAAAGGATGCCTAAGTTTTTCTTTGTTTTTGGTAGATCCTTCTCCTGGCACTGGAACAATAGTGAATTAACCCTTTCAGGGTATAGAGGCCAAATTTCAAAGTGTGCACCAGGGTACAAGAATTTTCAAAAAATAATTTTGTTATTTTTTCCTATGAAATGGTAGAGAATCTTTTTCTGAAGGTAATAAAACAAAAAGTACCAAATTTGATGGAAAATTGACGAAATTATGCTCTCACGAATTTTGATGTGTCGGCGATATTTACGCATTGGCGATTTTTGCCAACTTTGACTCCCATTTTAGGCCAGTTACAGTATTCCAGTCAACCAAATTCTTAGCTATTTCACTAGTACAGTGGACCCCCGGTTCGCGATACTAATCCGTTCCTGAGAGCTCATCGTAAACCAAAAATATCGGAAAGCGAATCAATTTTCCCCATAAGAAATAATGGAAATCAAATTAATCCGTGCAAGACACCCAAAAGTATGAAAGAAAAAACTTTTACCACATGAAATATTAAGTTTAATGCAATAGAATAGTAATTACAATAACAACAATAACAATAAATAACAATAAATAATGAAAGAATAATTGACACTTACCTTTAATGAAGATCTGGTGATGATTGATGGGATGGGAGGAGGGGAGAGTGTGGATGGTGTTAGCATTTAGAAGGGGAATCCCCCTCCATTAGGTCTTGAGGTAGCAAGTCCTTTCCCGGGGTTACTTCCCTTCTTCTTTTAATGCCACTAGGACCAGGTTGAGAATCACTGGACTTCTGTCGCACAACATAACTGGCAGCCTCACCATGCCTAATCACACTATGTATACCACTACGATTCTTAAATCTTTCAAACCAACCTTTGCTGGCCTTAAATTCACTCGCATCACCACTAGTTGCAGGCAATTTTTTTACCAAATCGTCATGCAACTGCCTAGCCTTTTCACAAATGATTGCTTGAGAGATGCTATCTCCTGCTATCTGTTTTTCATTTATCCACACCAATAACAGTCTCTCAACATTTTCTAACACTTGCGGTCGCTGTTTCGGAATCACAGTTGCACCTTTTGCAAGAACAGCTTCCTTGATTGCCGTTTTCTTGCTCACTATAGTAGAGATGGTTGATTGGGGTTTACTATACAACCTGACCAGCTCCGACACACGCATTCCACTTTCGTACTTTGCAATTATCTCTTTCTTCATTTCAACAGTCATTAGCACCCTTGGTCTCGAAGGGTTGGCACTGGGAGCTTTCTTGGGGCCCATGGTGACTTATTTTGCAAAAACAGGCACCAAAAACAGTGATAATATGGATAATATGGAATGTACCGAATGTATCCTTAGATGCACGCACACTGGCTGGCTTGTAAACACTGGCACACACAGGGCAGTTCAGGCCACACATGGACACGTCTCGTACGAACCACATCGCATACCGGGTTTTGTATTGGGAAGCAAGGCAAATTTTCTGCGATATAATTCATTGGTTACCGGATTTATCGGATACCGATAGCATCGCGAACCGGGGGTCCACTGTATTACTTCTATTCTGTCGACTGAGCACAAGAAATCACCAAGTCAACTGTTTCAACAACAAAATAAAGTGACCGGAAATTGGTAATTTGGCCAATTTAATGCAAAGTTCAAAATATTCCCATTTCAAAATAGGTTCCAGAATAAACAATGCAGGCATTCCTGGCACTAAACTAACATTTCCTCTGTTCATTAGTTACGTTTTCAGGCTTTACAAATGAATTCCATTTTGATTTTTTATTCACATAAGTTTTATTCAAACCAAAAAATAGAAGATTTACTGTTATGCAATACTGTAATAATTGTATAAATAATAGCACCACATTTGTGAATGTATATTAGACCCACCAGCTGTCATGTATTAGACTTGTGAGGTCATTTGTTTACTCTTGAACATCGGCAAAAATTTAACATTTCTGCTACTTTGAGCTCAATTTCAAGCCATTTCCAATATTAAAACCAATCAAAATCATCTCTATTTCTGTAGTATATCTTCCATTCTATCAAATGAGACCAAGAAATTGCAAATACACCTATAAAAAATATTCGAAAAAACACTGCAAAGTCGCTGTTTAAATCGAAAATTATGGTCTCAGTTTTTTTCTCTCATTATGCACTGTGTGCTGCAGGATTTGTTTTATGTGGTGCACACATACCACATAGATGTATTCTCTCATATCTAGGCCAAAATTCACTGCTCACAGCTTATCAGAGTAAGCTGAGCTCATGGCGTAGATCTGCTGTTTGGACCCTGAACGTAAAGCCGTAGATCTACGGCACGGACCATGAAAGGGTTAAGTCTAAACAGGTGAAGAGTGGTAGAATACAAATATTCAGTACAGTGGACCCCCGCCTTATGATATTAATCCGTTCCTGAGAGCTCGTCGTAAGCCGAAATTATCGTAAGGCGAATTAATTTTCCCCATAGGAAATGATGGAAATCAAATTAATCCGTGCAAGACACCCCAAATTATGAAAAAAAAAAAATTTCCACATGAAATATTAATTTTAATACACACAAACTGAAGAAGACATGCACAATTACTACTCTACTAAGAATAGAATACATGACACTTACCTTTATTGAAGATCTGGTGATGATTGATGGGATGGGAGGAGGGAAGAGTGTGGAAGTTGTTATTGTTTAGAAGGGGAATCCCCTTCCATTAGGACTTGAGGTAGCAAGTCCTTTTCCGGGGTTACTTCCCTTCTTCTTTTAATGCCACTAGGACCAGCTGAGAGTCACTGGACCTCTGTTGCACAACAAATCTGTCCATAGAGTTCTATACCTCCTGTTCCTTTAAGATTTGCCTAAAATGGGCCACAACATTGTCATTGTAATAGTAACCAGCACGGCTTGCAATAGCTGTGTTAGGGTGATTTTCAACCATAAAGGTTTGCACTTCAAGCCACTTTGCACACATTTCCTTAATCTTTGAAGTAGGCACAATGGATTCCACAACTGGCATAGGCTCCTCAGGGTTAGCCCCCAAACCCTTCAAAATCTTTCTTAATTTCCATACTAATTCTCACCCTTTTTGCCACAGGGTTGGCACTAGAAGCTTTCTTGGCACCCATGGTGACTTACTTTGCAGTTACAAGCACAAAAAATACTGGGATAAGGTGAAATGTACCGAATGTATGGGTGGATGCGACCGCACTGGCTGGCTTGTAAACACTGGCACCCACGGGGCAGCTGAGGCCACACGTGGGATGCGTCCCAGACGAATCACGCAAGGCGAGTTTTTTATCATGAGGCGAGGCAAAATTTTTGCATTCAAATGCTTCGTATGGCGTATTTAACGTAACACAATGCGTTTGTAAGGCAGGGGTCCACTGTATTTTACTCTATTAATGTGAGGTAGTACAATTTACGAGACTGTACATAAATACATTTTTAAGTTTGTAATTAAGTTTATCATTAATATTAGGTAGTACAATTAATGATACATACACATGCATTTTTAAGTTTGTAGTAATGACTTAATAGTTAAGGGCTAATAAAATATTTGGTTGAGTTGCTTTAAATTTGGTTAGAGTTTAGCATAGTATGGGTATGGTTGTTATTGAGAGATGAGATGATTTTTGAGTATAGTAATAAATTGATTTGTGGGCAGGGGACCTCTTGCTGTTTCGGGCAAAGAGTTCCAGATTTTCAGGCCCTTTATGTGCATTGCATTTTTGCATAGTGTGAGATGGACACGAGAAATGTCAAAGTGTGTTTTGTGCTTCGTGTTATGCCTGTGTGCTCTGTTGAAGCTGTCTAGGAGAAGTTTGAGTGGAGGGTTGATATGGGAGTTTTAACCCTTTCAGGGTTTCGGCCGTACTAGTACGGCTTATGCCCCAGGGTTTTTGACGTACTAGTACGCCTAAATTCTAGCACCCTCAAATCTGGTGAGAGAAAGCTGGTAGGCCTACATATGAAAGAATGGGTCTATGTGGTTAGTGTGCACAGTATAAAAAAAATCCTGCAGCTCACAGTGCGTAATGAGAAAAAAAAAAACTTTGACCGTGTTTTTAGATTAAAACAGTGACTTTGCATTGTATTTTCGTATGATATTGTTGTATTCTAGTTTTCCTGGTCTCATTTTATAGAATGGAAGACATATTACAGAAATTGAGATGATTTTGACTGGTTTTACAATGAAAAGTACCTTGAAATTGAGCTCAAAGTAGCAGAAATGTTTGATTTTTACCAAAGTTCAAAAGTAAACAAACTATGCCTTGCATCTAATACACGTCAACTGGCGAGTCTAATATTCTTTCACAAGTGTGCTTATATTATTTATGCTATTTCTACACTAATGCTGTAGTCTGCATAACAGTAAATCTTCTATTTTTTGTGAGAATAAAAATTCAAAGTGGAAAGCAAAAGAAATGTAAGAGGGGCCTGGGGATGTGACTAATGAACAGAGGAAATGTTATTTTAGTGCCAGGAATGTCTGTCTTGTTTATTCTGGACCATATTTGGAAGTTGGCATCTTCTGAAATTTGTGTGAAATTGGCAAAATTGCCAATTTCTAACCACTATTGGATAGTTGAAATCGGTAAATGGGTGGTTTCTTGTACTCATTCGATAGAAAAAATGGAGTTCTAGCGAAAAAGTTATGATTTTTATCAACTATTACACTGGACTTGGCCGAAAATAGGGCTCAAAGTGGGAGAAATTGCCCACTTTAAGCCCTACTTTCGGCCGTAAACATCGTCGAGACTGCTAACTTACTAGTATAATTCCGCAAGTTTTTTTTACCAGATTTCATACTTTTGGTGTCATTATGATCAGAAAAAGATTCTCTTTCATTTCGTAAGAAAAAAATAATTTTTTTTTCCAAAAAATTTTCGACCCTGAGAACAAGTTTAGGAGAGGTCCTCTCGACCCTGAAAGGGGTGATTGGCCGTGAAAAATTCGCAAGCACAAATACCATAGGTGAGGTAAGGGTATATTAGAGAGTGATATAAAGTACATAGTATCGCATCTTGGAAAGGATACCTACTGTTTTAGAAAATAAATAAATAAATACGTATACTGGATGTGGGTCTGAAATTTAAGATTACAGTCAAAGTGGAGACCTAGAAATTTGCCCTCAGTGTGTCTTGTAATGGGTGAACCATTTATCGATATGTTTAGCTGGATATTTAATGCTCTGTAATGATTTAATATATTTATAGATGGGGTTGTAAGAGAAGTAAATGCGAGGGTCTTGGCAAGAGGCGTGGAGTTAAAAGATAAAGAATCACACATAAAGTGGGAGTTGTCACAGTTGCTCTTTGCTGATGACACTGTGCTCTTGGGAGATTATGAAGAGAAGTTGCAGAGATTGGTGGATGAATTTGGTAGGGTATGCAAAAGAAGAAAATTAAAAGTGAATACAGAAAAGAGTAAGGTTATGAGGATAACAAAAAGATTAGGTGATGAAAGATTGGATATCAGATTGGAGGGAGAGAGTATGGAGGAGGTGAATGTATTCAGATATTTGGGAGTGGACATGTCAGCGGATGGGTCTATGAAAGATGAGGTGAATCATAGAATTGATGAGGGGAAAAGGGTGAGTGGTGCACTTAGGAGTCTGTGGAGACAGAACTTTGTCCTTGGAGGCAAAGAGTGGAATGTATGAGAGTATAGTTTTACCAATGCTCTTATATGGGTGTGAAGCATGGGTGATGAATGTTGCAGCGAGGAGAAGGCTGGAGGCAGTGGAGATGTCATGTCTGAGGGCAATGTGTGGTGTGAATATAATGCAGAGAATTCGTAGTTTGGAAGTTAGGAGGAGGTGCGGGATTACGAAAACTGTTGTCCAGAGGGCTGAGGAAGGGTTGTTGAAGTGGTTCAGACATGTAGAGAGAATGGAGAGAAACAGAATGACTTCAAGAGTGTATCAGTCTGTAGTGGAAGGAAGGCGGGGTAGGGGTCGGCCTAGGAAAGGTTGGAGGGAGGGGGTAAAGGAGGTTTTGTGTGCGAGGGGCTTGGACTTCCAGCAGGCATGCATGAGCATGTTTGATAGGAGTGAATGGAGACAAATGGTTTTTAATACTTGACGTGCTGTTGGAGTGTGAGTAAAGTAACATTTATGAAGGGGTTCAGGGAAACCGGCAGGCCGGACTTGAGTCCTGGAGATGGGAAGTACAGTGCCTGCACTCTGAAGGAGGGGTGTTAATGTTGCAGTTTAAAAACTGTAGTGTAAAGCACCCTTCTGGCAAGACAGTGATGGATTGAATGATGGTGAAAGTTTTTCTTTTTCGGGCCACCCTGCCTTGGTGGGAATCGGCCAGTGTGATAATAATAGTAATAATAATAATGATTTAAATATTCATTTATTTATTTTATTTAGTTCTCATCATTTTGTGTATGTAAAACTATAATTAATCTTTAAAAAAATTATTTTTTGTTAATATTTTTGGGTGTCTGGACAGATTAATTGTATGTATTTACATTAATTCTCATGGGAAATATTGCTTTGAATTTAGGCCAACTGTCTGGAATGGATTATGGCGGATATTCATGGTTCCACTGTATTTGCTTTTGGGATTTTGCTTGCTAATTTTGATCCTATGGTAGAAAAGAAGACATCAAGTTTATTGGCAGTGTCTATAGACTCTATGTGAGGTTTGTCTGGTTTAGCTAAGTTAATCTCTCTGTTTCTAGACAGTTTTCTAGAGCCCAAAATTTCAGAGAGAGTTTTCCAGGTCTTTTTTATGTCACTTTATTTCATTAACCTTTTGACTATTTCGGTTGTATGTATACGTCTTACGACCCAATGTGTTTGACGTATATATACTCAAAAATTCTAGCGGCTTCAAATCAAGCAGGAGAAAGCTGGTAGGCCCACATGTGAGAGAATGGGTCTGTATGGTCAGTGTGCACCATTTAAAAAAATTCCTGCAGCACGCAGTGCATAATGAGAAAAAAAAAAATATCCGACTGTGTTTTTGGATTAAAATGACGACTTTGAGGTGTAATTTTCACATAGTTTTTATGTTATCTCATTTTTGTAGTCACATTTGATAGAATGGAAAACATATTATAAAAATAGAGGTGATTTTGATTGGTTTTACTATGAAAAGGACCTTGAAATGGAGCTTAAAGTAGGGGAAATGTTTGATTTTTGCCGATGTTCAAGAGTAAACAAATGATGTCATTGTCCAATAAATGTCCAAATATAGTCATTCTGATATGCAGTCATGAATGGGTTGATGTTATTTATACAATTATTACAATATTGCAGTAGTCTGCATAACAGTAAATCTTCTATTTTTTATTTGAATAAAAATTCAAAATAGAAAGCAAGAGTAATATCAGCGGTGCCTGGAGACTTGAATGATGAACAAAGAAAATGTTATTTTAGAGACATGAATGTCTGCATTGTTCATTCTGGACCCTGTTTTGATATTGGCATATTTCTTAATTTGTGTGAAATTGGCCAAATTACCAATTTCTGACCACTTTATTGGGTAGTTGAAATTGGTAAATGGGCAGTTTCTTGTGGTCAGTCGATAGAACAAGTGGAGTTCTAAAGAAATAGTTATGAGTTTGGTCGACTGGAACAATGGAATTCGCTAAAAATAGGGCTCAAAGTGGGCGAAATCGCCGATTCATAAATATTGCCGAGGTCGCTAACTTCGCCAGAGCATAATTCTATAAGTTTTCCATCAAATTTTGTAATTTTGGTGTCATTACTGTCAGGAAAAGATTCTCTATCACAGACCGGGCCGCGGGGGCATTGACCCCCGGAACTCTCTCCAGGTAAACTCCAGGTACACCAGGAGACACCTCAGGATTTGGGGTTGCGACAGTCAAAGGGTTAAATCTGTTTACATAATTCATTTGTTTGGACTTTCATATTAGATTAAGTATTGGTGTATTGTTTAGTTAGTTCTTTAGTTATTAGGCCCTGTCTGAATTGTTTTTCACATAGATTTTTTTATAGATGGATTTAGGTATACTATTTGTAAGCCAGGCGTTGTTTAGTCTCTTTGCTGAGATCTGCTTCGTTTTCATTGGACACTGTTATAGAGTAACGTTATGGGTTTTGAGATTGGGTTTGCACATTGGGAGCAGCAGCTCATGGAATTTCAGAGTGGTATTGCCCTAATAGGTATTTCAGCTGGAATTTTCTCAGTGTGTTGTCTTCCAGAATTATATGTTGATTCTTGGCTGCCTTTAATCCTGGAGTTGCCTACTTGTCTCTTGATACGAGTGTTTTTTGACTGCATCCCTTTCCTGTGCATCTCACTTTCATAAGTTTTTAAAATTTGCTGAGGTGTGTAATTAGCATCTGCTGTTATTATTATTATAAAATTTTATTTTATCGGTAATTTTTAGGTATTTTTGATAAACATGTGTTTTACATTTGTGGTGTAGGTAGATAGAGGAGATGAGGAAGTTGGTTTTTTAAATTATTAAAGTGCCTGCACTCTACAGAGGGTGAGGATGATGTAGTTTGGAGGGCGTTCTGAAATGTGATGTCAACACGCTTCTGAAAAGACAATGATTGAATGAATGATGGTAAATTTGTTTTAGTCATCCTACCTTGGTAGGAGATGGCGAATGTGTGTTAAAAAATTAAAAACTATTGAGAGTTTGAGGTAAAAGACTGGATACTCCCCTTTACCACTAATGCAATAAAACCACATTAGTAGTATTTATATTCTCTTAGACAAAACAAAAAACATAATGGTATTCTAATTTTAAATTTGTGAAGGCTTTTAATATTTGTTACTTTTCTTCCGTAACACTCCACAAAATGTAATAATTTCTTTAGTACAGTACAGTGTTTGAAATAAGTAACAGCTCATTATTAATGAGAACTTGCTGCTCAAGAGAGACTTGAGCTGTCACGTATATTTTGAGGACTTAGCTGATAAGGCACTAGATAATGATATCCTTGGCCCACTTGCCACATAGGGAGTTACAGTATTATAATTTAGTTTACCTTATCCAGGGTTGTGCAAATATTTTTTATATATACTGTACTGTATAAAGCACTGATTACTTTGTGTGTAATGACAAATTAAATTAGAGATAGTAAGATAGGCAGAATTATGACATAAGGGACTACTAGACAAAACTGAATGAGCAACACATTTGAAAAGTGATAAAAGGATCTAGCATTCAACAGGGAGAGAGTAAGCTGGGTGTGTCTTGAACCTGGTTTCTTCTCATCAACACTTCAAATGTAAGACTGTGGCATAATTATGTATCTTAAGCAGAGCAGAACTATGTAGAAAAAAATGGATTGTGGTTTTGATTCTCTGCATTTATAAACCATTCTCATATCCAACCAAAGGAAATACATAGATTAAGCTAGGATGAAGTTAATCAAGATTTTAATATTGACTAACTGCTTAATAACTGCAATACAATACTGTTCTTCAAATTTTTACTTGCATAATTAGTGTGATTTGTTGCCATACATTAATCTGTTTCTATATACTGTACTGTAAACTGTTTTATATTGCACTGCTCTCCTTATTTCTCTTTCTTACTGTGCTTTTATTTAATTATTAATTTGAATATGATAGAGAAGTACAAAGGAATATAGTTATTAAAGTGCAACATGCCAAAGCCCCTTGTATGCAGAATGTTATGGGCAGGCTTAAAATTAACTTAAGATTAACTAAGCAATGATGTATTCAGTTGTAAAAGCATTATTGTAAACAGATAACAATTTAGCACAACTGAGTATTACAAAGACAGGTCATATGGTCATTTACTGTGTTGCTGTTCATTCAGTAGAATGGAGTATTCTGTTAGGTAATGTAATTAAAAAATAACAAAGTTTGATTGGGGTCACAGGTTAGACATTTATGAGATACAATAATGAGAAACATTTATGAGATAAAATTTATGAGATACAGTTATTCAGTATTTATTTAGTTGTGGGTGAGTAAGTGATTTTTGAGAAGAGACTTGAATTTATAAACAGACAGTGTTTCTCTTATATTCACAGGTAATGAATTCCAGATTTTAGGGCCTTTTATGTGCATTGAATTTTTGCATAGCGTGAGATGGACACGAGGAACATCAAAGAGTGATTTGTGCGTTATGTTATGGTCATGTGTTCTGTTGAGGTTGGTAAGGAGATGTTTTAGGGGAAGGTTTATATCAGAGTTAAGTGTTCTATATATGTAGTAGGTGCAGTAATAAGTATGGATGTTTTGTATGGTGAGTAGGTTTAGAGTTTTGAATATTGGTGGAGTGTGCTGCCTGTAGTGGGAATTTGTTATTCTGACTGCAGCCTTTTGTTGGGTAATTAATGGTCTGAGATGGTTTATTGTTGTTGAGCCCCATGCACAAATTCCATAGGTGAGATAGGGGTAAATAAGTGAGTGATATAGGGCCAGGAGGGCTGACTGTGGAACATAGTAGGATAACCTATTGTATGCGCTACTCGTATACAGGTCTCCCTCAACATTCACGTTTTCAACTTTCACGGGCTTCACACATTCGCGAATTCCCAACCGCCAAATTCCCAGCCGCCAAATCATATTTAAGTTTCCCGCCACCTGTGAGTCCCTACTACCCTCCCTCCGACCCCCGCAACTGGCAGCCAGCCCTCCCACCACTCAGTGTGGTGAGTGTTTTGTTTGTTCATTATTTGCTATTAAACTACAGAATAAATAATGTAAACCCATTCATGACTGCATATTGGAATGGCTATTCGGACAGGTATTAGACGGTGACATCATGTGTTTACTCATGAACACTGCAAAGAATTAAACATTTCTGCTACAGCTAATAATAACAATAGTAATAATAATAATAATAATAATAATAATAATAATAATAATAATAAATATATAATTGAAGAAGGAAATTGTACAAAAATACGAGGGAGTGGTTGACACATCGTCAGTGTGACTTTGTTTATGCTGGAGTGAACATTAGTCTCCCTGCTCTTCCAAACATTTCACAATAATTCACTGTGTTTGGTGCTTGTAGATTGAATGTGACTGGAGTGGTAGAGGCAGTGATTGAGGCAATGGTATTTAATAACATACATGTTATTAATAATATGTACTATTATTATTTATAACATATGTTAGGTCACACTACACATACATGTACACGTTTATTTATACACACTCATCTGAGTTTTCTTTGATTTTATCTTAATAGTTCTTGGTCTTATTACTTTTCCTTTTATATCCATGGGGAAGTGGAATAAGAATCTTTCCTCCGTAAGCCATGCGTGTTGTAAAAGTCAGCTAAAATGCCGGGAACAATGGGCTAGTAACCCCTTTTCCTGTAAAGATTACTAAAAAGAATAAGAAGAAAATTGTCAAAGTGGGAAGTCTGAATGTGCGTGGATGTTGTGCAAATGATAAGAAAAGAGATGATTGTGGATGTTATGAATGAGAAGAAACTGGATGTCCTGGCTTTAAGTGAAACAAAGCTGAAGGGGGTGGGAGAGTTTCAATGGAGAGGAATAAATGGGATTAGGTCAGGGGTTTCAAATAGAGTTAGAGCTAAAGGAGTAGCAGCAATAATGTTGAAGGATAAGTTATGGCAGGAAAAGAGGGAATACAAATGTATAAATTCAAGGATTATGTGGAGTAAAATGAAGATTGGATGTGAAAAGTGGGTTATAGTAAGTGTGTATGCACCTGGAGAAGAGAGAAGTGTAGAGGAGAGAGAGAGATTCTGGGAAATGTTGAGTGAATGCGTGGGGAGTTTTGAATCAAGTGTGAGAGTAATGGTGGTTGGGGATTTCAATGCTAAAGTGGGTAAAAATGTTATGGAGGGAGTAGTAGGTAAATTTGGGGTGCCAAAGGTAAATGTAAATGGGGAGCCTTTAATTGAGGTATGTGTAGAAAGAAATTTGGTAATAAGTAATACATATTTTATGAAAAAGAGGATAAATAAATATACAAGGTATGATGTAGCACGTAATGAAAGTAGTTTGTTAGATTGTGTATTGGTGGATAAAAGGTTGATGGGTAGGCTCCAGGATGTACATGTTTATAGAGGGGCAACTGATATATCGGATCATTATTTAGTTGTAGCTACAGTTAGAGTAAGAGGTAGATGGGAAAAGAGGAAGGTGGCAACAACAAGTAAGAGGGAGGTGAAAGTGTATAAACTAAGGGAGGAGGAAGTTCAGGCAAGATATAAGCGACTATTGGCAGAAAGGTGGGCTAGTGCAACGATGAGTAGTGGGGGGGTTGAAGAGGGTTGGAATAGTTTTAAAAATGCAGTATTAGAATGTGGGGCAGAAGTTTGTGGTTATAGGAGGGTGGGGGCAGGAGGAAAGAGGAGTGATTGGTGGAATGATGAAGTAAAGGGTGTGATAAAAGAGAAAAAGGTAGCTTATGAGAGGTTTTTACAAAGCAGAAGTGTTATAAGAAGAGCAGAGTATATGGAGAGTAAAAGAAAGGTGAAGAGAGTGGTGAGAGAGTGCAAAAGGAGAGCAGATGATAGAGTAGGAGAGGCACTGTCAAAAAATTTTAATGAAAATAAGAAAAAATTTTGGAGTGAGTTAAACAAGTTAAGAAAGCCTAGGGAAAGTATGGATTTGTCAGTTAAAAACAGAGTAGGGGAGTTAGTAGATGGGGAGAGGGAGGTATTAGGTAGATGGCGAGAATATTTTGAGGAACTTTTAAATGTTGAGGAAGAAAGGGAGGCGGTAATTTCATGCACTGGCCAGGGAGGTATACCATCTTTTAGGAGTGAAGAAGAGCAGAATGTAAGTGTGGTGGAGGTACATGAGGCATTACGTAGAATGAAAGGGGGTAAAGCAGCTGGAACTGATGGGATCATGACAGAAATGTTAAAAGCAGGGGGGGATATAGTGTTGGAGTGGTTGGTACTTTTGTTTAATAAATGTATGAAAGAGGGGAAGGTACCTAGGGATTGGCGGAGAGCATGTATAGTCCCTTTATATAAAGGGAAAGGGGACAAAAGAGATTGTAAAAATTATAGAGGAATAAGTTTACTGAGTATACCAGGAAAAGTATACGGTAGGGCTATAATTGAAAGAATTAGAGGTAAGACAGAATGTAGGATTGCGGATGAGCAGGGAGGCTTCAGAGTGGGCAGGAGATGTGTAGATCAAGTGTTTACATTTAAGCATATATGTGAACAGTATTTAGATAAAGGTAGGGAAGTTTTTATTGCATTTATGGATTTAGAAAAGGCATATGATAGAGTGGATAGAGGAGCAATGTGGCAGATGTTGCAAGTATATGGAATAGGTGGTAAGTTACTAAATGCTGTAAAGAGCTTTTATGAGGATAGTGAGGCTCAGGTTAGGGTGTGTAGAAGAGAGGGAGATTGCTTCCCGGTAAAAGTAGGTCTTAGACAGGGATGTGTAATGTCACCATGGTTGTTTAATATATTTATAGATGGGGTTGTAAAAGAAGTGAATGCTAGGGTGTTTGGGAGAGGGGTGGGATTAAATTATGGGGAATCAAATTCAAAATGGGAATTGACACAGATACTTTTTGCTGATGATACTATGCTTATGGGAGATTCTAAAGAAAAATTGCAAAGGTTAGTGGATGAGTTTGAGAATGTGTGTAAAGGTAGAAAGTTGAAAGTGAACATAGAAAAGAGTAAGGTGATGAGGGTATCAAATGATTTAGATAAAGAAAAATTGGATATCAAATTGGGGAGGAGTAGTATGGAAGAAGTGAATGTTTTCAGATACTTGGGAGTTGACGTGTCGGCGGATGGATTTATGAAGGATGAGGTTAATCATAGAATTGATGAGGGAAAAAAGGTGAGTAGTGCATTGAGGTATATGTGGAGTCAAAAAACGTTATCTATGGAGGCAAAGAAGGGAATCTATGAAAGTATAGTAGTACTAACACTCTTATATGGATGTGAAGCTTGGGTGGTAAATGCAGCAGCGAGGAGACGGTTGGATTCAGTGGAGATGTCCTGTCTAAGGGCAATGTGTGGTGTAAATATTATGCAGAAAATTTGGAGTGTGGAAATTAGGAGAAGGTGTGGAGTTAATAAAAGTATTAGTCAGAGGGCAGAAGAGGGGTTGTTGAGGTGGTTTGGTCATTTAGAGAGAATGGATCAAAGTAGAATGACATGGAAAGCATATAAATCTATAGGGGAAAGAAGGAGGGGTAGGGGTCGTCCTCGAAAGGGTTGGAAAGAGGGGGTAAAGGAAGTTTTGTGGGCGAGGGGCTTGGACTTCCAGCAAGCGTGCATGAGCATGTTAGATAGGAGTGAATGGAGACGAATGATACTTGGGACCTGACAGTCTGTTGGAGTGTGAGCAGGGTAATATTTAGTGAAGGGATTCAGGGAAACCGGTTATTTTCATATAGTCGGACTTGAGTCCTGGAAATGGGAAGTACAATGCCTGCACTTTAAAGGAGGGGTTTGGGATATTGGCAGTTTGGAGGGATATGTTGTGTATCTTTATACATATATGCTTCTAAACTGTTGTATTCTGAGCACCTCTGCAAAAGCAGTGATAATGTGTGAGTGTGGTGAAAGTGTTGAATGATGAAAGTATTTTCTTTTTTGGGGATATTCTTTCTTTTTTTGGGTCACCCTGCCTCGGTGGGAGACGGCCGACTTGTTGAAAAAAAAAATGTTATTAACCCTTTCAGGGTCCGTCCCGTAGATCTACGGCTTTACGTTCAGGGTCCAAACCGTAGATCTACGCCATGAGCTCAGCTCACTCTGATAAACTGTGAGTCGTACATTTGGGCCTAGATATGAGAGAATACATCTATGTGGTATGTGTGCACCACATAAAACAGATCCTGCAGCACACTGTGTATAATGAGAGAGAAAAAAATGAAATCATGATTTTTCGATTAAAACAGCAACTTTGCAGTGTTTTTTCGTATGTTTTTTATAGTTGTATTTGCGATTTCTTGGTCTCATTTGATAGAATGGAAGACATATTACAGAAATAGAGATGATTTTGATTGGTTTTAGCACTGGAAATGGCTTGAAACTGAGCTCAAAGTAGCAGAAATGTTAAATTTTTGCCGATATTCAAGAGTAAACAAGCGACCTCACACATCTAATACACGTCAGCTGGTGGGTCTAATATACATTCACAAATATGGTGATGATATTTATACAATTATTACAATATTGCATAACAGTAAATCTTCTATTTTTTGGTGTGAATAAAAATTCATTATGTGAATAAAAAATCAAAATGGAATTTATTTGTAAAGCCTCAAAACATAACTAATGAACATAGGAAATGTTAGTTTAGTGCCAAGAATGCCTACATTGTTCATTCTGGACCCTATTTTGAAATTGGAATATTTTGAACTTTGTGTTAAATTGGCCAAATTAACAATTTCCGATCACTTTATTTTGTAGTTGAAACAGTTGACTTGGCGATTTCTTGTGCTCAATCGATAGAATAGAAGTAATACTAGTGAAATAGCTAAGAATTTGGTTGATTGGAATAATGTAATTGGCCTAAAATGGGAGTCAAATTCGGCAAAATCGCCGATTCGTAAATATCGCTGAGACATCAAAATTCGCGAGAGCATAATTTCGTCAATTTTCCACCAAATTTCGTACTTTTTGTTTTATTACCTTCACAAAAAGATTCTCTACGATTTCATAAGAAAAAATAACAAATTTTTTTTTTGAAAATTCTTGGACACTGGTGCGTGACTCCAGATTTGGGCCTTGGACCCTGAAAGGGTTAAATACATATATGCAATAATAATACATGTTATTAATAATAACATGTACTATTATTATTTATAACATATATGTTATTAAATACCACTGCCTCAACTGCTGAATTATTGTGAAATGTTTGGAAGAGCAGGGAGACTAATGCTCACTCCAGCATAAACAAAATCACACTGACGATGTGTCAACCACTCCCTCGTATTTTTGTACAATTTCCTTCTTCAGTTATATCGCATTTATTATTATTATTATTATTATAATTAATTATTATTATTATTATTATTATTATTATTATTATTATTATTATTATTATTACTATTGTTGTTATTAGCAATAGCAGAAATGTTCGATTCTTTGCAGTGTTCAAGAGTAAACACATGATGTCACCGTCTAATACCTGTCCGAATAGCCATTCCAATATGCAGTCATGAATGGGTTTACATTATTTATTCTGTAGTTTAATAGCAAATAATGAACAAACAAAACACTCACCACACAGTGGTGGGAGGGCTGGCTGCCAGTTGTGGGGGGTCAGAGGGAGGGTAGTAGGGACTCGCAGTGGTGGAGGCAGTGGTATTTAATAACATACATGTTATTACAAAATATGATGGAAAATTTATGGAATTACAGAGGTACAAAGTTAGTGGTCTTGGTGCAAGTTATTCATTGGCAATTTTGCTTCCTTAGAGTCCAATATTAAACCAATTCCATTGATCAGTTTGACAAATTCTTAGATATTTCACTATTGTGCCTTCTATCGGTTGAACAGAAGAAACTGCCTATTTAAGAACTCTCCTATAAAGTGCAGAGAAGTTAGTAATGTGGCCAATTTTACACAAAATTAAAAACAGTACAAACTAAACAGTAGACTTTACATTCATGCCTACTTTGTCCCTGACATTCAATTTCCACTTCTTTTATTAGGTGATTTTAATGTTCATCATTTGCTCTGGGGAGGGTTTCACTGGGACTCATAGGGACCTGTTAAGGGCATTTCTAATTTCTCTTCCTCTACATCACATGAACAAAGGTATCTCCACATGTTTAGATCTGTGCACTTTCTCTTTCCTGTATAGATCTTTCTATAGTTCTTCTATGGTGCTGGACTTTGAATGATCTGTAGGATCTGATTTTCATGACAGATATCACTTCGCCTCTTATTCTTTTACCAGACTTGTTTGTCACTCCTGTTGGTAGTTTGAGTAGGCATACCACTTTTCCTGATTTTCCTCCTGCTTTATCCTCTTCAAATGAGTTGTTATACCTTCTTTACCACCACTGTTCTTGCTGGCATATATTGCAATCCCCAAACCTCCGGTAAACATTATGAGAAATATGTCCCCTGGTGAACACCTGACTGTGCTATTGCTGTGTCGAGTCATTACCATTACAGTAGAACTATAGATTGATTCCTGGCTTTCAAACAGGTGAGAATGAATGCCCATTGTGTTATCCAGGTAGCACAACATACCTGTTGGTGTATTTGTGTCCACTGTTACTACCACTACCTTCGGATTTCCCATAGGGGTATTCCTTACTTGGACTATTTTTTTCAGTGCTGTCTCACCACCTCCAGTGCTCTCTTGAAATTTGTGAGGGATAAGTTGTATAGGGCAAGGAGGAATAACATCTTGTAGGAGTGAGGAAGAGCCAGTTGTGAGTGTGGGGGAAGTTCGTGAGGCAGTAGGTAAAATGAAAGGGGGTAAGGCAGCCGGGATTGATGGGATAAAGATAGAAATGTTAAAAGCAGGTGGGGATATAGTTTTGGAATGGTTGGTGCAATTTTTTAATAAATGTATGGAAGAGGGTAAGGTACCTAGGGATTGGCAGAGAGCATGCATAGTTCCTTTGTATAAAGGCAAAGGGGACAAAAGAGAGTGCAAAAATTATAGGGGGATAAGTCTGTTGAGTATACCTGGTAAAGTGTATGGTAGAGTTATTATGAAAGAATTAAAAGTAAGACGGAGAATAGGATGGCAGATGAACAAGGAGGCTTTAGGAAAGGTAGGGGGTGTGTGGACCAGGTGTTTACAGTGAAACATATAAGTGAACAGTATTTAGATAAGGCTAAAGAGGTCTTTGTGGCATTTATGGATTTGGAAAAGGCGTATGACAGGGTGGATAGGGGGGCAATGTGGCAGATGTTGCAGGTGTATGGCGTAGGAGGTAGATTACTGAAAGCAGTGAAGAGTTTTTACGAGGATAGTGAGGCTCAAGTTAGAGTACATAGGAAAGAGGGAAATTATTTCCCAGTAAAAGTAGGCCTTAGACAAGGATGTGTGATGTCACCGTGGTTGTTTAATATATTTATAGGTGGGGTTGTAAGAGAAGTAAATGCGAGGGTCTTGACAAGAAGCGTGGAGTTAAAAGATAAAGAATCACACATAAAGTGGGAGTTGTCACAGTTGCTCTTTGCTGATGACACTGTGCTCTTGGGAGATTCTGAAGAGAAGTTGCAGAGATTGGTGGATGAATTTGGTAGGGTGTGCAAAAGAAGAAAATTCAAAGTGAATACAGGAAAGAGTAAGGTTATGAGGATAACAAAAATATTAGGTGATGAAAGATTGGATATCAGATCGGAGGGAGAGAGTATGGAGGAGGTGAATGTATTCAGATATTTGGGAGTGGACGTGTCAGCGGATGGGTCTATGAAGGATGAGGTGAATCATAGAATTGATGAGGGGAAAAGGGTGAGTGGTGCACTTAGGAGTCTGTGGAGACAAAGAACTTTGTCCTTGGAGGCAAAGAGGGGAATGTATGAGAGTATAGTTTTACCAACACTCTTATATGGGTGTGAAGCATGGGTGATGAATGTTGCAGCGAGGAGAAGGCTGGAGGCAGTGGAGATGTCATGTCTGAGAGCAATGTGTGGTGTGAATATAATGCAGAGAATTCGTAGTTTGGAAGTTAGGAGGAGGTGCAGGATTACCAAAACTGTTGTCCAGAGGGCTGAGGAAGGGTTGTTGAGGTGGTTCGGACATGTAGAGAGAATGGAGCGAAACAGAATGACTTCAAGAGTGTATCAGTCTGTAGTGGAAGGAAGGCGGGGTAGGGGTCGGCCTAGGAAAGGTTGGAGGGAGGGGGTAAAGGAGGTTTTGTGTGCGAGGGGCTTGGACTTCCAGCAGGCGTGCGTGAGCGTGTTTGATAGGAGTGAATGGAGACGAATGGTTTTTAATACTTGATGTGCTGTTGGAGTGTGAGCAAAGTAACATTTTTGAAGGGGTTCAGGGAAACCGGCAGGCCGGACTTGAGTCCTGGAGATGGGAAGTGCGGTGCCTGCACTCTGAAGGAGGGGTGTTAATGTTGCAGTTTAAAAACTGTAGTGTAAAGCACCCTTCTGGCAAGACAGTGATGGAGTGAATGATGGTGAAAGTTTTTCTTTTTCGGGCCACCCTGCCTTGGTGGGAATCGGCCAGTGTGATTATAATAAAAAAAAAAATAAGTTGCTTGATGACCCAGCGAATTCAGAAGCTGGGAATACCCATCCTTTACTACAAAATTCCGTTAGCATATCATAATTTTTTCGATTTGGGTTGCTTTTTGCTTAAGGGGCCATACTGATACCTGAGGTATTTAACAAAAGTTAAATATTTTTGTCAAATGAGTTTGTTAAATGGAGGTCGCATGGTAAATATATAGGGAATAGATTGGCTTGAGAAACTTTGTGTTACCAAAACAAGCTGTATTGATGTTAAGGGTCACCAATACATTGACCTGTAAGCTAATCTGGTCGCCAGCCATGCTAGTGTAATCCATGAGCTGGCACATGACCAGCCATAGTTTTATTCTTAACCCTTTCAGGGTTTCCGACGTACTAGTACGTCTTACGCACCAGGGTTATTGACGTATTAGTATGCATGACTAATGAACAGAGGAAATGTTATTTTAGTGCCAGGAATGTCTGTCTTGTTTATTCTGGACCCTATTTGGAAATTGGCATCTTTTGAAATTTGTGTGAAATTGGCAAAAGTGCCAATTTCTGACCACTTGATTGGATAGTTGAAGTTGGTAAATGGGTGGTTTCTTGTACTCATTCGATAGAAAAAATGGAATTCTAGCGAAATAGTTATGATTTTTGTCGACTAGTACCCTGGAATTGGCCAAAAATAGGGCTCAAAGTGGGCGAAATCGCCGATGCGTAAACATCATCGAGACCACTAACTTCGCGAGAGCATAATTTCGTAAGTTTTCTATAAAATTTCATACTTTTGGTGCCATTATGATCGGAAAAAGATTCTCTATCATTTCATAAGATTTTTTTTTTTCTGAAAAATTTTCGACCCTGAGAACAAGTTTAGGAGAGGACCTCTCGACCCTGAAAGGGTTAAGTATATTTTATTGCAATTTTCCTGTGAGTTTTTAGTGTCATTCATTTAGAAAAATTTGTAATGTAAAAAAAGGTCCTGGCCACAATGTTCTCAAATTAGTAGTGTTTGAGACTAAACTATAATTAATATGTCTTTTCTTTTTCCAGATGTCATTCCGACTGGTCCGACAGAGCAAGTTCCGTCATGTATATGGCACATGTTTAAAGAGGGAACAGTGCTTCGATAATATACGAGTTAGCAAATCGTCATGGGACTCTACGTTCTGTGCCGTTAATCCAAAGTTTTGTGCCATTATAGTTGAATCTGGTGGAGGTGGCGCTTTTATTGTACTTCCCCTCACCAAAGTTAACAAGGTATTTAATCTACTTATGTATTTACAGTCATGTATACGTTTATGGTATATGCATCATTAATGTTATTTTTTTTTTTTACTGGAAAAATACAGACTTTAAGTATTTGTTGCTGTATGTATTTAATTGTACAGGCTAATTTTTTGGAATTAAAAATTATATGTTGATATAAATTAAAGTGTACTGTAATATAAAGTGTGACTTTTTTTCTGTGAATGTTTTAAAAGGGAATTGAAGATACAAACTTTCATGCAGTACAATACAGTACAGTATTTTCCAAGAAGATGCATTAGAGTTTTTTATGGTTTATTATCCGAGAAATAGAGAAAAATTTTGAATTTTTGTGTGATAGGAGAGGCCTGGGGACAAGATTAATGAATAGAGGGAAGGTTGCTTTAGTGGCTGAAAGGCCTACAGTGTTTTAGAATCTGTTTTTAAATTTGAATTTGTTGAAAATAAGGTAAAATTAGCTAAATTACTGACCTCTGAGCTCTTAGTAGGTTAGTTCTGATGGTGGAATGGAGAGTTTCTTGTGATCTATGGATAGTATGGAAGGCAAAATAACCAGGAATTGAGTCAGTTTTAGCACTGGAATTGACCTAAAATAGATCTCAAATTTGACAAAATCGCTGTTGCTAAATTAAAATGGTCCCCAACCTCCAAATTTGGGAGCAAGGCAGGGTAAGAGTCGTCCTAAGAAAGGTTAGAGGGAGGGAGTAAATGAGGTTTAGTGTGCGAGGGGCTTAGACTTCCAGGAAGCATTAGTAAGTGTATTAGGAACAAGTGGAGGCAAATGGTTTTTTTGACTTGACATGTTGTTGGAGTGTGAGCAAGGTAACATTTACGAAGAGATTCAAGGAAACCGGTTAGCAGGACTTAAGTCCTAGAGGTGGGAAGTACAGTGCCTGCACTCTGAAGGAGGGATGGAGATATGTTGCAGTTTTTGAATTATAGTATCTGTATGCCTCTGGCAAAACAGTGATGAAGCAAGTGGTGATGGTGGTGGTGGTTCTTTTTCATGTCACCCTGCCTTGGTGGGAAATGGCTGATGTGTTAAAAAGTGACGGTAGGGGATTTCAATTTGGGGGATTGCTGGCAGTGAAAGGGTTAACAGTGGCCTGTGAAGCGTGTTGATGCCAAGTAGTAGTGTATGAATTCGAGTGTTGAGCAGAAACTTGAATTAATAGGAAGACAGAGTCTAGTGTGTCAGTGGTTCAGGTATGTGAGAGGTATGTATATGATGTAACAAGGCAAATGGTATCTGACATTCTTAGAATCATGGGTATCTAATTGTATGCTCATCTATCCACAGAAAAAATAAGAAAAATGACTTTACTGTACATACTTTTAACACTTTAATTTTCAGGCGCAGTACTTAATCTACTGGACTGTTTTGTAATACAGCACTTAAGCTTACTCTTAGTACATATGTTAGTGTGTCTGGTAGTGCCATCAGTGTAGCTGACTTAAGTCCATTGCATTGGATATTCGTTCATGTCTGATAGTCCGTTGATGCAGCAGACTATGTCAGCTACATCGATAACTTTCCTCTTGAAGATAGCTAGGGGTCTGTTAAATTCCTCTTATGTATGTAGGGAGTATGTTGAAAGGTCTGTCCCTTTACACTTATTGAGTTAAATCTTAGTATGCTCTTTCTGTCTTTAATTTTCAATAGAGGTCTTTTGCACCATCTTCCAAGACTTATACTGATGAAGAAATGCTAAAAAAAGAAGCTGTTTGCAATGTATGTTTGACCAAGATTAGAATATGTAGAAGTGATATGGTGTCCACACCTGAAGATGTATTGACAAGGAGAAAAAAATCTCAAAAGATGAGCTATAGAATGGCTCCAAGTTTTAAAAATGAGTTATTAAGACAGGCTGAAAGCATTAGATGTCTTTTTTTTTTGGAGGGGGGAGGGGGGCTGATTAGAGGAAAGAGGAAACATCCTAACCACATAAATAAAATATTATAAAAGGATATTAAATATTTGATGTCAATTATGCTATAATGAAATTGAAAATGTAGAGATGGCTAGAGAAACACACGTGAGATGTAGCATGTATCCCTCCTGAAGCTGATGTCATGCCTTCTCATGCCAACATTCACAGAGACATTAACTTAATTTTATATTTATTTGCACTACCAAGTTATGTTATCTGAGGAGGGTTGATGCATTTCACTGACCCAAGAGGATAATCCTGGCATTAGATTGTATCCATTTGGTGGGTATTAGAGAAGATGTTGCAGGTTTAGTCTCTGTAGATGACTGTGCAAGGGAATGGATGTGGCACAGGGCCAGGTAGGCCCTCCCAAACAGAAACACTGTCATACATCTGGCACTTGATTTTCTAGATGCCCACCATATGTTATGAATAGATAAATTTATAATTCACAGGTTTTTAAGTTGTATATCATTCAGGTATTAATATTTGTTTTGCAGTAAGTTTATGCTTTAGGGCACTTAATCCTTGGATCAAGATCACTAACTAAAGTATATTTTACCATACAAATATGTATGAGATTTTGTTGATTGCTGTGTTTGCAAAGAGCCTCATGACATGTATAGGATGAAAAAATTCCTTCTATGTCCTTTTTTATGCTTGATTCTGCTAGAGCATAAGCAAGAAAATGTTCTAGCTTGTTATTGCTATAAACAAATAATGGGCAAAAAAGTCTAGTATAGCTCCTATTCATTGTAATAAAAGATGTACACAAGAATATGTATACCTACTTAATGTTCACTTTTGTGTTTATTAAAAATGTTTTTGAGTCTTATGTTAGATGGTGGTTTTGTTGCTAAAATTACACAATAGTGAAAGTAGGGCAAGGAATAATTAATGATGTGAATTTTTGTGTATGATGTGGGGGTTTTGTCAATAATTTAAGAAAAATCACTTTGTAGTAGCTAGTGGAATATGGAAAAATCAGAGCTCCATGATTCCTTTGGCACCCAACATTTCTACAATACATTACCATATAGCAAAGTTGGTAGAAAGTTGAAAGTGAACATAGATAAGAGTAAGATGATGAGGGTGTTGAATGATTTAGATAAAGAAAAATTGGATATCACATTGGAGAGAGGGAGAATGGAAAAAGTGAATGTTTTCAGATATTTGGGAGTTGACGTGTCAGCAGATGGGTTTATGAAGGATGAGGTTAACCATAGAATTGATGAAGGAAAAAAGGTGAGTGGTGCATTGGAGTATATGTGGGGACAAAAAAAAACATTATCTATGGAGGCAAAGAAGGGAATGCATGAAAGTATAGTGGTACCAACACACTTATATGGGTGTGAAGCTTGGGTTGTAAATGCTGCAGCAAGGAGGCAGTTGGAGGCAGCGGAGATGTTGTGTCTAAGGGCAATGTGTGGTGTAAATATTATGCAGAGAATTTGGAGTGTGGAAATTAGGAGAAGGTGTGGAGTTAATAAAAGTATTAGTCAGAAGGCTGAAGAGGGGTTGTTGAGGTGGTTTGGTCATTTAAAGAGAATGAATCAAAGTAGAATGACTTTGAGAGCATATGAATCTGTAGGAGGAAGGAAGGTGGGATAGGGGTTGTCCTTGAAAAGGTTGGAGGGAGGGGAGGCAAATGAGGTTTTGTGGGCGTGGGGCTTGGACTTCCAGCAAGCATGTGTGGGCCTGTTAGATAGGAATGAATGGAGACAAATGGTTTTTGGGACCTGATGAGCTGTTGGAGTGTAAGCAGGGTAATATTTAGTGAAGGGATTCAGGGAAACCAGTTATTTTTATATAGTCGGACTTGAGTACTGGAAATGGGAAGTACGTACAATGCCTGCACTTTAAAGGAAGGGTTTGGGATATTGGCAGTTTGGAGGGATATATTATATATCTCTATATATGCTTCTAAACTGTTGTATCTGGGCATCTATGCAAAACAGTGATTATGTACGAGTGAGATGAAAGTGTTGAATGATGACGAAAGTATTTTCTTTTTGGAGATTTTCTTTCCTTTTGGGTCACCCTGCCTCGGTGGGAGACAGCAGACTTGTTGAAAAAAAAAAATAGCAAAGTCACTACACTGGTGTAATGTACAGGAATTTGTGTCCTGTCAATTTTGCTAAATACCTTGTGGAAGTTTGGGTTCTAGGGAACCTAAAAGAAAATTAATTAAGGAGGCACTGAAAACATCATTCATATAAGAAAATGACTTTTTCTGTTAGTGAACAATTTTCTTCATTGTTTACCCATAATTTAGTTAACATTTTCTTATTCATGACAAAATATTTTAATATTTACATTTTTATTGATTCCATATACTATTTTAGTGCTGGTAAATTTAAGTACACTATAACATATGAATATTTTAAGGCCTGTGATGTCAAAATTGACTTTACTAGAAAGTGATTGATGAGAACACTATGAATATTAGATGATGAAAAATATTCATTTCGATGAACAACTCTTAACAGGAAACCTACGCAGAAGTGCTTTGCTTTAAAAATAGTGCTGAGGAGCCCAAATATCCCATAACGTACAAGCCAGCATTCCCTAAGTCTCGGTTCTGCAGCATGTCTATATTTAGCCCAGGTGGCTGACATTACCTAAAATAGTGTGTGGTAACCTCCAATCACTGTCTTTAATGTAGGTGAAGGTAGGATAGAACCAGTATCTAAGTCTAAGATGGAGTGTGTTTTACAGCAGTAGT
Source organism: Cherax quadricarinatus (assembly GCF_038502225.1). Lineage (NCBI taxonomy): Eukaryota > Metazoa > Arthropoda > Malacostraca > Decapoda > Parastacidae > Cherax > Cherax quadricarinatus. The sequence continues at coordinate 7,583,939 of NC_091314.1, read as the reverse complement.
CATAGTCTAAAACTGATGCTGTTATTTATTAAAGTTGTGCCAACTTCTGAGTCTTGAGCTCCTTGGGGAATGGAGATTTGATTTTAGTTTTATTGTAGCATTTTGATTAAATATTAAATATAATAGGTCCACTCCTGTGATAATTACTGGGGATTAATAAATATTTTGGTTGTTGTAAATAAGATATAATTGATGCAATTCCAGGAAGGTATTTGGGAACCAGATAGAAAGGGAATCTTGGTAAGTGAGTTTAGAGTGTAGATTTTTGTATTAGAATTTGTATTAATTAATTTCAGGAAATATAATAAAAATAGAGAAATAATTACACTACTCATATAGTTAATAAAGTAATCCTAGATTGAAGAGTGAAAACTGCTTGAAGAGAAACAATACTATACTCATTTACTGATGAAATAATCCTGGAATGAAGAGTGGCAGTTGCTTGGAATTCTAATGTACTAGATTAATCTTTTTTTTTTTGTTGTTAGATTAAAATGATAAGTAATGATAATTAGTTTAATTATAATGAGGTTCAATAGACCTAGTGCCAATATTGTAAGATGTTGAATGTTTTACAGACATATTTATCGAAGAAGGCGTCAACGGTAAGTTAGCACGGAGATAGTCGGTAGGAACACTTTGGCCTTCCTGATCTGTCTTGACCCTTTAAAGTGTGTATATCACTAACAGTCACTGTAATGTAGGATAAACAAACAACAGTATCTGTACATCATGCACTACCAAGGGTTACATCTCAATATTTTCCTCTTGCATGTTAACCCTTTTAGGGTTTCGGCCGTATTAGTATGGCTTACGCACCAGGGTTTTTGACGTACTAGTACGCCTAAATTCTAGCGCCCTCAAATCTAGTGAGAGAAAGCTGGTAAGCCTACATATGAAAGAATGGGTCTATGTGGTCAGTGTGTGCAGTATAAAAAAAAATCCTGCAGCACACAGTGCATAATGAGAAAAAAAAACTTTGACCGTGTTTTTGGATTAAAACAGCGACTTTGCACTGTATTTTTGTATGGTATTTATTGTTGTATTCTAGTTTTTCTGGTCTCATTCTATAGAATGGAAGACATATTACAGAAATTGAGATGATTTTGACTGATTTTACAATGAAAAGTACCTTGAAATTGAGCTCAAAGTAACAGAAATGTTCGATTTTTACCAAAGTTCAAAAGTAAACAAATCATGCTAAGCGTCCAATACACGTCAACTGGTGAGCCTAATATTCTTTCAAAAGTGCGCCGATATTATTTATACCATTTTTTACACTAATGCATTCGTCTGCATAACAGTAAATCTTTTATTTATTGTGAGAATAAAAATTCAAAGTGGAAAGCAAAAGAATGTAAGAGGGGCGTTGGGACGTATTAATGAACAGAGGAAATGTCATTTTAGTGCCTGGAATGTCTTTCTTGTTTATTCTGGACCCTATTGGGAAATTGGCATCTTGAAATTTGTGTGAAATTGGCAAAATTGCTAAATTTTGACCACTATATTGGATAGTTGAAATCGGTAAATGGGTGGTTTCTTGCACTCATTTGATAGAAAAAATGGAGTTCTAGCAAAATATTCATGATTTTTGTCGACTAGTACAGTGTAATTGACCGAAAATAGGGCTCAAATTGGGCAAAATCGCCGATGCGTAAACATCGTCGAGACCGCTAACTTCGCAAGAGCATAATTCCGTAAGTTTTCCATCAAATTTCATACTTTTGGTGTCATTATGATCGGGAAACGATTCTCTATCTTTTCGTAAGCAAAAATAATTTTTTTTTTAAATTTCGTGACCCTGAGAACAAGTCTCAGAGAGGGCCTGGGGACCCTGAAAGGGTTAATATATTTAGTAGATCTGAAACTTTGTCATTGATTTGCAAGATTGTTGTATTGGTTAGCTTTATATAATTTATCATATCCATTTGGTACTAAAATTATGGTGATTACCTACTGGTATATATCATTTGGTGTTAGAGGGACTTTAAAAATCAGAAGCTAGCTGTTTTCCACTTAGTTGAGGTACAATACTGAGAACACCCTCCAGGAATGCATTGCTGTGATGTACTTTAAGGAGCTCTTGGTAATCCTGTGTATGGAAGTAATAGACACAAGTTTTGTGATCAAATGATACACCTTTCTGCTGGGTCATATATGGAATATGTCTTTATTTTTAACCTACTTTTATCATTTTACTGCTATAATAGTTATTGTATTTACTTTTCTATTAACACATTTTAAAATGGTTTTCTAAGAAAAATATTAACTAGTTTTATTTGAATAATATGTTTTGTGTAAAAGATTTTGTTTTATTTTATTTTATTTTCTAACCAATCTACTTATAACTAAATATATTTGTAAGTTATTGCTATGTTATTTGCCTTAACTAAAAATTCATCGTACCATTTTTTCTTATTTCAATTCTAGTATTCATGAGAATTTTTTATTTGTTTATACACCCCTTTATGAGTTGCACCAGTGGAATCAAGTTTATATCCCTATTTTATCAGCAGTAAAAGTTATTTAATTTTAATTTCTTTCTTCCATTGCAATTAATGGATTTTAAGTGATAATTGATTTCTGCAGGCTGGTCGTATCCCACCTGACCATCCACTGGTGGGTGGGCACAAGGGGCCAGTCCTTGACATAGCTTGGGATCCCTTCAACGATAATGTTATCGCCTCAGGCTCAGAAGACTGTGTGGTCAAAATCTGGCAAATTCCCGACTTTGGTCTGGTGACGTAAGTATACAGATTGTTATGATATTCGTGTGAATGGAGTAATTTGGCTTTTGGTTTGATACAGCACATTTGCCTTGCATACTAAGGTAGAAACAGTCACCTGGTAAACAGTCTTAAGTAATAGCTGTGTTGATCAGTTGTCTGGTTCTGCATATCTTAACGTTCTGCATATCTTAACGTTCTGCATATCTTAAGAATACAAAACACTTAATTGGTAATGAGACACATCTTAAGCACTTAAAGGTTATGAATTATTTAGTAATAATAATTGATGAAAAATGTTTATTTAAGGAAAATCTGATAATTTTTGTTCACTCAAATCCTAAGTTGTTGTGAATATTTATTTCATTGCTTTCGCTTCTGTGGAAAGGCATGCACATGTAAGTACAGATATATTGGTTTGAGGGTATTTAAATGATTTTAAAGCACAAACTTTGTAAATAGCATGTTGTCCTTGATGGTGTAGTTTATGGATCTTGTAACTTGTATTCATCTGATCATTTTCTAATTTCTTAGTGTATATGTCATGTCAAGGAGGGTGGCTCATGTTGTTTCCTGCATACAAGTCTTGGCTTCTTCCTTAGAATTCTTGCATATGAAGATACTACTGCACTCATCTTTAGTCATTTGTATCCTGTAAAATATCCTAATCTTGTGTATCCATTTTCTACTCCTCTGTTCTCAGAAAATACATCTCCTTATGATTCCTATTTTCTAAGCACTGTTTTGTTACATTGTCACTTTATCTACCTACAGTAAGCAGTAATGCACAATTCACTGGTTTTCCTAATAAATATTTGTCAGAAATAACTCACTTTCCTTCCAACACTTTGTTTCATTTTATTGTAAAAATTTAAGAATGTTCCTTAATTTTATATATTCTTTTCATTTTGTTTTGCTGAAGATGTTAAAATGTTTTTAGTATCATAATACTTGAGACATGATCTACAGAATAATATTCCTCAGTCACATACACTACTAAAACTCCTATATTTACCTCATTTACTTTTCCTAATATCCAGTGGACTACTGCCTTTCGGCAGCTGCGACTTTCGTGAAATCCGACTTTAGGCAACTTTTTCAGCAAAATATAGCCTCGCGGTTCATGATTGGCCTCATGATTCGGCAACCGTCTGGTATGCGTTGGTGCGGCATCCCAGCGTCAGCATGCACACTAGAGCCAGTCTCCCGCACCATCCACACTAAGTGTGCCATTGTTTATCAGCGAGTGACCATCACCCCACGGGTTCATACGATACATTTCATAATAATCCATTGTTTTTTGTGCTTGCAACTGCTAAATAAGCCACCATGAGCCCAAAGAAAGCTCCTAGTGCCAGGCCTTTGGTAAAGAAGGAAAGAAACACGATAGAATTCAAGAAAAAGCTCGTAGCAAAGTACCAAAGTGGAGGAGGAAGAAAGAGGGGAGAATGTGCCTTCTTCAGTGATTCAGTGATTCTGCGATATGTATGATACTAAAGCAGCAGGTATCGATAAAGGCTATAGCGCCAGCCAGCAATAAACTGTATCATTAACAGTGTAGCAAGTAAGTTAAGCAATTAAGCGATAGAAAAAGACACGAAAGTAACTCTCCAATGTTGTTGGAGGTGTATAGGGCCACTGAACATACACTGCCCTGCTATCTTCCACTCTAAACCTCTGCCAGCATCTCCTCCATCAAACTAATTAAACTAACATCTCCTCCAAGGTAAGTGTAAATATTTCTTATTTATAAATTAAAGCTTCTGCTGCTGCCTCCACCACTACTAATATGTACGGTTTCTCTCAGTGGCCCTTATATACCCAACACCACCACCACCAACACTTACGCCTCACATGTGTTATGACATATTTTATTCGTTCTAGAGTATATATCATGTTTCTTTATTATTAATATTGTTTATTATGTCATATTAGATGAATTAAGTTAGATAAATAAGCCGTAGAGATATTAGCATAATGATATTAGCACAATAAACTCGCGTCCCTCTTGCCTCCCTCTCCCCTCCTACCTGTCTGCCATACACCAACAAGAGTTCAGTAAAGGTAAGTGTGATGTTAATGTTCATTTATCCATTTTATTAGTGCTTTATATTCATTTGCCATTGCTTTCTGTATGTAAATCTATACTTAATCTTTAAAAAGAATATTTTTTGTTAATACTTTTGGGTACATATTTCTTTTGAGGAAAATGGTTTCACCAATCGTGAATTTCACCATTCAGCAGACTCCTTGGAATGGATTAATCATGAAACTTGGGGGTCCACTATGTTGTCTACTTGCTGCTGCTGCTGCACATCAAAATAGAATGAAATCTTTTAAATAAGTTTTTCCAAAACATTGTATTTTTGTAAACATTATTTAAAAATGTAGTAGCTCAGCACAATCCTTCACTATTAATAAGTAATACTGTAAAAATACTGTAATACAGCCTCTCCTCACTTAGCGACAAACTCATTTACCAACGACTTGAACTTATGACAGACTCTCTGACGAATATGCATACCTAAATAATGTATATTAGAGCTGATTACAATATACAGTACACTACTGTACAAACATTTCAAAATATTCCAGAAATGTTATAAATGGTGCAAAGGTGACATTAAAACAATATCAAAGATGGTTGACACAAACTGACTACCATTATAGTATGCTCCTCACTTAGTGACGAATTTGTTTACCAATGTGGTCTTAGGAACAGAACTCCATTGTTAAGTGAGGAGAGCCTGTATAGCAAATAATATTATTAAAGAACAGTTTGCTGTCAATTCTTTCAAGTGAAACGACTAATATTGATAATTGCAGGACTATGACAGAGCCAGTGGTTGATCTGATGTACCATCAACGACGTGTTGGAATGGTTGTATGGCACCCCACAGCCAATAATATCCTTCTCTCTGCCGGGTCCGACAATATCGTTGTTATTTGGAATGTTGGGTGCGGAGATCCACTCACTACCATTGATGTCCATCCAGACATCATTTACTCCTGCTGCTTCAACTGGGATGGCTCTCTGCTCTTAACCACTTGCAAGGACAAGAAAATAAGGATAATTAATCCAAGAGATGGTGAAGTGTTTGAGGTAAATGTTATTTTATTGTTGGAACATTTTTTAGCGTAATTACAGTAAGGTTTGCTGGAGTTTTCATATTCAACACTTATATTTTTCATTAATTTTATTTGCAATGGGTGAGCTCCAGCTTTGTGATCCCACCTTTGACTATGAATCTACAAGTGTGATAACTTCTTTGTCTTCTTTTTATCTCATCTTGGTCCTGTACCTTCCATATACTGTGTATGTAATCGGCCTTCACTTCTTTGTTGAGGTCATTCCACTTCCCAACCACCCTGAGACCAAAGAAGTACTTCCTGACAGCTTTGTGGTTCAAATGTTTCTGTAACTTCCACCTGTGCCCCAGGGTAACCTGTCTCTCCTCTCGGCCTATCCCTGCCTATCCTATCAATTCCCCTAAGTATTTTGTACTTTATCATGTCTCCCTGGTTCTTGAGTCCTGTAATGTCGTTAGATTTGATTCCATTAGCTTTTCTCTGTAACTCATGCCCCTTAGTTCTAGAACTAGTCTTGTTGCATACCTCTGCACTTTCTCCAGCTTCTTATCATGCTCTCTTATTTCTCCAGGAAGCAACATCACATGAAGGTAGTAAGGCCACACGAGCCATCTTCCTCCGCAATGGACTGGTATTTACAACAGGGTTCAGCAAGCGATCTGAGCGCCAGTATTCATTACGGGCTCCCGGTCATCTAGATGACCCCATCACCATGGTGGAGCTAGATTCATCTAATGGTGTGATGTTCCCTATGTATGATGCTGATACCAACCTTGTCTACCTCTGTGGTAAGTAATAGATTAAGGAAACAATTACTTATTGCCTTTCAGTAAAGCCTCCTTGTCACTTGCTCTCCTGACTATACAGTATGTACTTTTTTTTTAACACATTGGCCGTCTTCCACAGAGGCAGGGTGATCCGAAAAAGAAGAAATGTCAGTATATACTTATACTTACCATGTAATCTCTTGGCTTGAAAAAGCTTGGTCTTCAAATGAAACATTAATCTCAAAGATTTTCATTTTGCCATAGTCTCATATAAGAACATAAGAAAGAAGGAACTCTGCAACAGGCATACTGGCTTATGCTTGCTGTTTTACAACTTTTCATTCCCATGTGTTGATTCCTACCAACCTACTACCTACTGAGTAACTGTATTTGCAAACCTCTTCAAGGGGGGCTCCTTGGCGTGGTGAAGAGGCTCTTGGTCTGAGGAATTAGCCCTGTCGGTCTTCTTCCTCAGACCGAACCTAATTACCCCCCATTCTCCCCTCCCCTATCCCATCCTCCCCATCCTCCCCTTTTTCCATTCCTCCTCCTCACCCCTCCCTTTTGCCCTTCCTCTTTTTGGCCTTTGGGATTTCTCCCACAGGCGCGCTAGTTCCTAGGTAGGGGAAAGGACACCGGGGTCCATCCCATTCCGTTGAGGTTCTTGGCGGTGGCGTAGTTTGCCGTGGAATCTGGATTGCCTGGGGATGTCCCGATCCCTCTCCGATATCCCGGAGTAGCTTTGGGTGTCTTTCGGGCGACGGGTGTATCTCTGGAAGCCACCTTTCGGATTCCGGGGGTGGTGGCCGAAGGAGGTATGCTTTGTGGCGGATATCCGGCCGCCCTCTCTTTTGTCACCGAGGTAGCTCGGCAGATGTGAGGTTGCTATCCCGGATTGCTGGTTTACTGGCATGAAGGGTAGGGTATGGCACGGGTTCCATGCTGCATCTGCGCTACTAGCGGTGTTGAGGTCCTCTTGGGCGCGGAGGGAGATTTCCGGCCCTTTCATTCCTCCTGGGAACTATTCCTCCCCGCTCCCCCCTTTTTTTATTCTTTTTTTTATTTTTATTTTTATTTTATTTTCTTCTTTCTTTTTTTTCTTAAAAATAAAAAGCAAAGGAGTAACCTAACCATGGCAGCCCTAGTCCATGAACCCACTACCCCCGGGCCCCTTCTTGATACTGCACCCCATTCTGACCCTGCCTTGTGTTTGGACCACTCTTCGGACACTCCTGATGCCCCTGTACCTCTTGCTGGTGCTGTTTCCTCACCCGCTTCAGGTACCGGGGCTTCGACTGACTCCTTCGATTTGTCTGAACTCCGCTCTCCTTTGACTATGCTTCCGGCTTCTCCCTCTACGGTACGGCAATTTTCGAATCGCCCGCCCATTTCACGCCGGACCAACTCCGGTCCTACTCCTAAACGCCAACGTCAATCTCCTGATGATGCTCCTTCGTTACCTTCCCATTCTACTCGGAAAAGACCGACACGTCAAGCACTCCCTCTCCACGCTCAGTTTCGGACCACACAATGGACTAAATTCTTTACTTTAAGACCGACTTCTTCTTCTGCCTACCTTTCTGACCATAGTACAGTGGACCCCCGGTTAACGATATTTTTTCACTCCATAAGTATGTTCAGGTGCCAGTACTGACCGAATTTATTCCCATAAGGAATATTGTGAAGTAGATTAGTCCATTTCAGACCCCCAAACATACACGTACAAACGCACTTACATAAATACACTTACATAATTGGTCGCATTCGGAGGTAATCGTTATGCGGGGGTCCACTGTATTGGCAAAGCGCTCCTGCGTCATGTTGGTAGAGATATTTCATTTCATGCTCTCAAGAGCGGTATGCGCATCGTCACTGTCCAGAATGCTACCCAAGCTCATGATCTTTCTCTCCTTTCGAATATCAATACTACTCCTATCACTATTGAAAAACATCTTTCTCTCAATTCTTGTAGTGGTACTGTCATTCTGCCCCATACCATAGTCCAACAGAATTTCCAGTCATGTGGCAATGACATTTTTGAACAGCTGGAACTCCAGGATCTCCCAGTCTCAAAGTAGACACTTACGTCCTTCCTGCCCGGGGGCGGAGACGTTACCCTTGCAATGTGGCTCGTTTAACTTTTGACAGCCGAGAACTCCCATCCTCTGTACATGTTGCGGGACATCGGTTACAAGTTCGAAAGGTGATACCTACACCGCAACAGTGTAGAAATTGCTGGCGTTTTGGTCACCCAGCGAAATATTGCAGATCTATGACCGAATGCCCAGTCTGTGGTGCCGATGACCATTCTAATACATCTTGCAGTCAACCTCCATCTTGCCTTAATTGTAATGAAGCTCACCCTTCGTACTCCCGCCGTTGCCAGGTCTACTTAAATGAACGTGAAATCCGTTGCCTCAAAGAGGCAGAAGGTCTCCCTTATGCTATGGCAGTTACTCATCTCCGCCTCCAAGGGAGACTACCCCGTGTTTCTTATTCTCGTGTTTCCAAACATCCCCCCACTTCTGGGGTACCATCTTCTGCAGCCTCCTCTGTTGTTACCCCTCCCATAGCCACTACGGCATCTAATCCTTTTGCTGTCCTTGGCTCTGACGTCCCGACTACAACTCAGTCTGTTCTCACATCTTCGCGTCCTTCCTCACAAGCCCCAGTATCGACAAGACCTCGTACGACACCTAATACCAATCGCCCCTCTACTTCTCAGAAGTCCAAAAAATCCACATTGCTCAAATCTTCTTTGCCCCTTCTTTCCCTTCTTCCACCTCCACACTTTACCTTTCCAGTCTCTGTACCTAGTTCTTTCCCTCTCTCTGGCTCTATTACAAGTGTGGAGATTCACCCTCCTCCTCGTACTATGCCTTCCACCCCCATCCCCTCCCAAGTTTCTCCCTCTTCTGCCACCTCCCAGGTGTCTGCCTCTTCTGTCCCCCCCCACACTTCATCTCCAGTCCCTTACACTCTTCCCTCCCCCTCTACTTTGGTACAGTCCATTACTGTCCCAATCTTTACTCACCCTCCTCCTTCTATCTCCAATATGGTCTCCCATACATCTTTGAATTCAGAAACACTTGAAGCCATTTCAGAATATATTGCAGAGACTAAACCTTCAATGGACACTGATTCACTTCCTGTTCCTTCTCTTCCCTCTCCTCCATCTTCACAACCCCATTCTTCGCAACGCTCCGTTCCTTCGCTACTTGAACGTCTTCCAATGCCACCACACGTTGACTTTTCTAACCCCTCTAGTCTGTAGGTGCCTTTACCTACAGATTCCTGATATTTTCTTCATCGCCAATCATGGCCTATTTACAGTGGAATATCCGTGGCCTCGGGTAATCGGGGTGAGCTTCAGATGTTGCTTTCCAGGTTTTCCCCTGTTGGTGCTTGCTTACAAGAACCAAAATTACACTCGGCTGTTTTCCAACCTATCTCAGGCTATAATTTATTGTATTCTTCGGATCCTTTCTCAGATGGGACCTTTAATGAAAGTGCCCTTCTTCTACGCAATGATATTCCGTACTGTCAACTATTTGTCCATACCTCACTGCATTACACTGCAGCCCGTATCCACTTGAATAAGTGGTTTACAATATGTTCTTTATATCTCTCTCCTTCTCGAGCATTTTCTATCCCAGACTTTGCCTTTCTTGTTTCATCCTTACCACCACCACTTCTGTTACTTGGTGATTTTAATGCCAACCATTTCCTCTGGGGGGACGGGGTCTCATTGTGACTCACGTGGCATTCAGTTGGAGGCTTTTCTCGCCTCTCACCCCCTCCATGTTTTAAATACGGGTACTCCCACCCATTTTGATCCTCGTACTCATACTCTCTCTTGCATTGATCTATCAGTCTGCTCCTCCTCCACTGCACTAGACTTCACCTGGTCTGTTCTACCAGACTTACATGACAGCGATCATTTTCCGATCATTCTTACTTCTCCTTCCTATTCACCACCTTTCCGTAGCCCTCGCTGGCAATTTGATTGGGCAAATTGGGATCTTTACTCACATCTCACTGCTTTTAGTGAGGTTCCTTCTTCATCCTCCATTGATGAGCTCCTACACATCTTCTCGACGTCAGTTTATACCGCAGCTTCTCATTCTATACCCCAAACCTCAGGCAGGCATTCTCAGAAGTGCGTGCCTTGGTGGTCTCCTGCTTGTGCTCGTGCAGTACGTTTGAAACGTGCTGCATGGGGCAGGTACCGGTACAATAGAACCGCTGAGAGACTTCTTGATTTTATGCAGAAGCATGCGATCGCTCGCCGTGTCATCCGTGAAGCTAAACGCACTTGTTGGCAAGACTATGTTTCCACCATCACCTCTGCTTCTCCTATGAGTGCAGTCTGGAAAAAAGTGAGGAAATTGAGTGGTAAATACTCTCCTGACCCGGCTCCTGTTCTGCGGGTCGCTGGTGTTGATGTAGCAAACCCTCTTGACGTTGCCATTGAACTTGGCACACATCTGGTCCGTATTTCCCGAGGGCTCCATCTATGCCCCTCGTTTCTTTCCTCAAAGTCTGCCAGAGAGTTAGTACCCTTGGACTTTTCTTCTCTCAGAGAAGAACTGGAGGCAACGCTCTCAGCTTGCCGATCATCGGCAGCTGGGCCTGACGACATTCATATTCGTATGTTACAACATTTACATCGGTCAGCCATTGTAGTCCTCTTACACCTCTTCAATCTTATTTGGGCACAAGGAGTTCTTCCCCAGCTGTGGAAATCTGCCATTGTTCTCCCTTTCCGCAAACCGGGTACTACAGGACATGATGCCTCCCACTATCGCCCCATCGCTCTTACTAGTGCAGTTTGCAAAGTGATGGAACGTTTCGTAAATCGACGTTTAATGTGGTATTTAGAGACACACAACAGTCTCTCCGCTAGTCAATATGGCTTTCGTAAGGGTCGTTCTACCATAGACCCCTTACTACGCTTGGATACGTATGTTCGTAATGCCTTTGCGAATAATCACTCAGTTATTGCCATATTTTTTGACCTTGAGAAGGCATATGACACAACTTGGAGGTATAATATTTTGGCCCAGGCCCATTCCTTAGGCCTCCGAGGCAATCTACCATCCTTCCTTAAGAACTTTTTAACTGACAGACATTTCCGTGTTCGAGTCAATAATGTTCTTTCCCCAGACTTCGTCCAAGCTGAAGGTGTCCCTCAGGGATGTGTTCTAAGCACAACACTTTTTCTCCTTGCTATAAATGATTTGGCCTCTGTTCTTCCACCCAATATTTGGTCATCACTCTATGTTGATGACTTCGCTATTGCTTGTGCAGGCGCTGACTGTCATCTTATTGCAGTTTCTCTCCAGCATGCGGTCGACCGTGTTTCCACTTGGGCCACCACTCATGGGTTTAAATTTTCAAGTACCAAAACTCACCAAATTACTTTCACTAGACGCTCTGTTATCTCCGATCATCCTTTGTATCTCTATGGCTCCTGTATCCCCGAACGTGATACAGTCAGGTTTCTAGGCCTTCTCTTTGACCGTCGGTTATCCTGGAAACCTCACATAACCTCTCTGAAGGCAACTTGTCACAGCCGGCTAAACCTTCTTAAAACCCTTGCTCATCTTTCCTGGGGAGCTGATCGTCGAACTCTGCTTCGCCTACATTCAGCCCTCGTTTTATTGAAACTCGATTATGGTGACCAGATTTATTCCGCGGCCTCTCCTGCTACTCTCTCTAGCCTTAACTCTATCCATCACCAAGGATTACGTTTGTGCCTTGGTGCTTTTCGCTCTTCCCCTGTTGAGAGCCTCTATACAGAAGCGAATGTTCCATGCTTGTCTGATCGCCATGATGCCCATTGCCTTCACTACTATGTACGCTCTCACGATCTACACAATCCTTCCATTTATAGAATGGTCACCGATATTAGTAGACATTCTTTATTCGTTCGCCGCCCCTGTTTGCTCCGTCCCTTTTCTCTTCGCCTACATTCACTCTTGTCTTCCCTTCAGTTACCACCTTTATATGTTCATGTAGCATCTCACTTTTCCCTACCCCTCTGGGAAGTTCCAGCTGTTCGGGTCTGTTCTTTCTCACTCCCTTGCTCGAAAGCTCAACTGCCTACGGTGGCTTCCCGCTCTCTTTTTCTTGATCACTTCCACTCCCATTCTCATGCCACCGCTGTGTACACAGATGGCTCTAAGTCTTCAGACGGCGTCGGATTTGCAGCAGTGTTTCCGGACAGCGTCGTGCAGGGACATTTACTATCTTCAGCTAGCATTTTTACTGCTGAACTGTATGCCATTCTTGCAGCACTTATTCGTATCGCATCTATGCCTGTGTCATCATTTGTAGTAGTCTCAGACTCCCTTAGTGCTCTACAGGCTATACGAAAATTTGATACATCTCATCCCCTAGTTCTCCGTATCCAACTTTGGCTACGCCGTATGTCTACCAAACATAAAGATATTGTTTTTTGTTGGGTCCCTGGTCATGTCGACGTACAGGGCAATGAACAGGCAGACACTGCTGCGCGGTCAGCAGTACATGACCTACCAATTTCCTATCGAGGTGTTCCATTTCTGGACTATTTTGCTGCAATAGCTACCCACCTTCGCACCCGTTGGCAACAACGTTGGTCAACTCTGCTCGGTAACAAACTTCATTCTATTAAACCGAGCATAGGTTACTGGCCGTCTTCTTGTCATCAGTGCCGAGGTTGGGAGACCACTCTCTCCCGCCTTCGCATTGGTCACACTCGTCTTACTCATGGGTATCTCATGGAGAGGCACCCTGTTCCTCTCTGTGAGCAGTGTCAAGTTCCAGTATGGATTAGCCACATTCTGTTAGACTGCCCTCTCTATCAACGAGCACGCAGAATTTACCTCCAACGTCGTCTTCGTTCTACTACTCTCTCTTTACCTTCCCTTCTTGCTGATGGACCCTCCTTTAATCCTGACTCTCTCATTGACTTCTTGACAACGACTGATTTACTCCACAAACTCTGATGATACTTTTCGCACTCCCCTCAGCCCTTTCTAGTTCAGTCTCTTGCTGCCCTTTACCCTTTCACCATTCACTGTCCTGCTGTTATCTGTAACCTATTACTCATCCATCTCCCTTTTGCCACCTGATGCCCTCGCTTCCTTCCTGCCCTGCAGCGCTGTATAGTCCTTGTGGCTTAGCGCTTCTTTTTGATTATAATAATAATAATAATGTATTTGCAAATTGCTTAATATTGTGTTTTGGGTCTGTTGCTACAACTAAATATTACTGCAATTTTCTACCCATTTAAGATACAATGTTACTATGTTAAACAAGTTCCACCCCTTCATGGGGTTGCCTTGATATTGTTGGTAAAGGGCTCTTGATCTAAGGAATTGAAGCTACTCTTGTATCAAACCTGATTTATCACCACCCTCTTTCATCCCCCAGGCTCTGTATAACTCCTATAGGTCCAGTGCTTCCCCATGAGAATAATAATAATCATAATAGTAGGTTGGTAGACAGCAACCACCCAGGGAGGTACTACCGTCCTGCTAAGTGAGTGTAAAACGAAAGCCTGTAATTGTTTTTCATGATGGTAGGATTGCTGGTGTCTTTCGTCTCTCATAAATATGCAAGATTACAAGTACGTCTTGCTACTTCTATGTACACTTAGGTCACACTACACACACACGTACACATTTATTTATACACACTCATCTGAGTTTTCTTTGATTTTATCTTAATAGTTCTTGTTCTTATTACTTTTCCTTTTATATCTATGGGGAAGTGGAATAAGAATCTTTCCTCCGTAAGCCATGCGTGTTGTAAAAGTCTACTAAAATGCCGGGAACAATGGGCTAGTAACCCCTTTTCCTGTAATAATTACTAAAAAAAATAAGAAGAAAATTGTCAAGGTGGGATGTCTGAATGTGCGTGGATGTTGTGCGAATGATAAGAGAGAGATGATTGTGGATGCTATGTATGAGAAGAAACTGGATGTCCTGGCTTTAAGTGAAACAAAGCTGAAGGGGGTGGGAGAGTTTCAGTGGAGAGGAATAAATGGGATTAGGTCAGGGGTTTCAAATAGAGTTAGAGCTAAAGGAGTAGCAATAATGTTGAAGGATAAGCTATGGCAGGAAAAGAGGGACTATAAATGTATTAAATCAAGGATTATGTGGAGTAAAATAAAGGTTGGATGTGAGAAGTGGATAATAGTAAGCTTATATGCACCTGGAGAAGAGAGAAGTGTAGAGGAGAGAGAGAGAGAGAGAGATTTTGGGAAATGTTGAGTGAATGCATGGGGAGTTTTGAACCAAGTGTGAGAGTACTTGTGGTTGGGGATTTCAATGCTAAAGTGGGTAAAAATGTTGTGGAGGGAGTAGTAGGTAAATTTGGGGTACCAGGGGTAAATGAAAATGGGGAGCCTTTAATTGAGCTATGTGTAGAAAGGTTTGGTAATAAGTAATACATATTTTATGAAAAAGAGGATAAATAAATATACAAGGTATGATATAGCACGTAATGAAAGTAGTTTGTTAGATTATGTATTGGTGGATAAAAGGTTGATGGGTAGGCTCCAGGATGTACATGTTTATAGAGGGACAACTGATATATTGGATCATTATTTAGTTGTAGCTGCAGTTAGAGTAAGAGGTAGATGGGAAAAGAGGAAAATGGCAACAAGAAGTAAGAGGGAGGTGAAAGTGTATAAAACTAAGGGAGGAGGAAGTTTGGGTGAGATATAAGCAACTATTGTCAGAAAGGTGGGCTGGTGCAAGTATGTGTAGTGGGGGGGGGGGGGGGGTTGAAGAGGGTTGGAATAGTTTTAAAAATGCAGTATTAGAATGTGGGGCAGAAGTTTGTGGTTATTGGAGGGTGGGTGCAGGAGGAAAGAGGAGTGATTGGTGGAATGATGAAGTAAAGGGTGTGATAAAAGAGAAAAAGGTAGCTTATGAGAGGTTTTTACAAAGCAGAAGTGTTAAAAGAAGAGTAGAGTATATGGAGAGAAAAAGAAATGTGAAGAAAGTGGTGAGAGAGTGCAAAACGAGAGTAGATGATAGTGGGAGAGGCACTGTCAATAAATTTTTATGAAAATAAGAAAAAATTATGGAGTGAGTTAAACAAGTTAAGAAAGCCTAGGGAACAAATGGATTTGTCAGTTAAAAACAGAGTAGGGGAGTTAGTAGATGGGGAGATGGAGGTATTGGGTAGATGGCGAGAATATTTTGAGGAACTTTTAAATGTCGACGAAGAAAGGGATTCTGTAATTTCATGCACTGGCCAGGGAGGTATACCATCTTTTAGGAGTGAAGAAGAGCAGAATGTGAGTGTGGGGAGGTACGTGAGGCATTACGTAGAATGAAAGGGGGTAAAGCAGCTGGAACTGATGGGATCATGACAGAAATGTTAAAAGCAGGGGGGGTTATAGTGTTGGAGTGGTTGGTACTTTTGTTTAATAAATGTATGAAAGAGGGGAAGGTACCTAGGGATTGGCAGAGAGCATGTATAGTCCCTTTATATAAAGGGAAAGGGGACAAAAGAGATTGTAAAAATTATAGAGGAATAAGTTTACTGAGTATACCAGGAAAAGTGTACGGTAGGGTTATAATTGAAAGAATTAGAGGAAAGACAGAATGTTGGATTGCGGATGAGCAAGGAGGTTTCAGAGTGGGTAGGGGATGTGTAGATTAAGTGTTTACATTGAAGCATATATGTGAACAGTATTTAGATAAAGGTAGGGAAGTTTTTATTGCATTTATGGATTTAGAAAAGGCATATGATAGTGGATAGAGGAGCAATGTGGCAGATGTTGCAAGTATATGGAATAGGTGGTAAGTTACTAAATGCTGTAAAGAGTTTTTATGAGGATAGTGAGGCTCAGGTTAGGGTATGTAGAAGAGAGGGAGACTACTTCCCGGTAAAAGTAGGTCTTAGACAGGGATGTGTAATGTCACCATGGTTGTTTAATATATTTATAGATGGGGTTGTAAAAGAAGTAAATGCTAGGGTGTTCGGGAGAGGGGTGGGATTAAATTATGGGGAATCAAATTCAAAATGGGAATTGACACAGTTACTTTTTGCTGATGATACTGTGCTTATGGGAGATTCTAAAGTAAAATTGCAAAGGTTAGTGGATGAGTTTGGGAATGTGTGTAAAGGTAGAAAGTTGAAAGTGAACATAGAAAAGAGTAAGGTGATGAGGGTATCAAATGATTTAGATAAAGAAAAATTGGATATCAAAATGGGGAGGAGTATGGAAGAAGTGAATGTTTTCAGATACAGTGGACCCCCGCATACCGTTGGCATCACATAACGATTAATCCGCATACCGCTTGCTTTAATCGCAAAAATTTTGCCTCGCATACCGCTTAAAAACCCGCTCACCGATTTTCGTCCGAGACGCGTCCAATGTGCGCCCTCAGCCAGCCTCACATGTGCCGCCAGTGGCATTGTTTACCAGCCAGCCTCCGCGGTAACATCCAAGCATACAGTCGGAATATTTCGTATTATTACAGTGTTTTCGGTGCTTTTTCTGGAAAATAAGTGACCATGGGCCCCAAGAAAGCTTCTAGTGCCAACCCTACAGCAATAAGGGTGAGAATTACAATAGAGATGAAGAAAAAGATCATTGATAAGTACGAAAGTGGAGTGCGTGTCTCCGAGCTGGCCAGGTTGTATAATAAACCCCAATCAACCATCGCTACTATTGGTGGTACAGCTGCTGCTGCTGCTGCACTGTCAGCTGCTGCTGCTGCTGCACTGTCAGCTGCTGCTGCTGCTGTAGCATCGTCTGCTGCTGCTGCTGCTGCTGTAGCATCGTCTGCTGCTGCTGCTGCTGCTGTAGCATCGTCTGCTGCTGCTGTAACATCGTCTGTTGCTGCTGTAGCATCGTCTGCTGCTGCTGCTGCTGTAGCATCGTCTGCTGCTGCTGTAACATCTTCTGTTGCTGCTGTAGCATCGTCTGCTGCTGCTGTAGCATCGTCTGCTGCTGCTGCTGCTGTAGCATCGTCTGCTGCTGCTGTAACATCGTCTGTTGCTGCTGTAGCATCGTCTGTTGCTGCTGTAGCATCGTCTGCTGCTGCTGTAGCATCGTCTACTGCTGCTGCTGCTGTAGCATCGTCTGCTGCTGCTGCTGCTGCTGTAGCATCGTCTGCTGCTGCTGTAACATCGTCAGTTGCTGCTGTAGCATCGTCAGTTGCTGCTGTAGCATCGTCTGTTGCTGCTGTAGCATCGTCTGCTGCTGCTGTAGCATCGTCTGCTGCTGCTGCTGCTGTAGCATCGTCTGCTGCTGCTGTAACATCGTCAGTTGCTGCTGTAGCATCATCTGCTGCTGCTGTAACATCTTCTGTTGCTGCTGTAGCATCGTCTGCTGCTGCTGTAGCATCGTCTGCTGCTGCTGCTGCTGTAGCATCGTCTGTTGCTGCTGTACCACCGTCAGCTGCTGCTGCTGCTGTAGCACCGTTGTTGGTGTGGCTTATTGAGAATACCAAGAAACAATTAACCCCAGAGGATTTGCCGCCCAGGATAACCCAAAAAAGTCAGTGTCATCGAAGACTGTCTAACTTATTTCCATTGGGGTCCTTAACCCTTTGAGGGTCGACAGGCCCTCTCCGAAACTCGTTCTCAGGGTCGGCCAAATTTAAAAAAAAAAAAAATTATTTTCTCTTATGAAAAGATAGAGAATCTTTTCCCGATCATAACGACACCAAAAGTTTGAAATTTGATAGAAAACTTACGGAATTATGCTCTCACAAAGTTAGCGGTCTCGGCGATGTTTACGGATCGGCGATTTTGCCCACTTTGAGCCCCATTTTCGGCCAATTTCACTGTACTAGTCGACAAAAAACATGAATATTTCGCTAGAACTCCATTTTTTCTATCGAATGGGTGCAAGAAACCACCCATTTATAAATTCAACTATCCAGTACAGTGGTCAGAATTTAGCAATTTTGCCAATTTCACACAAATTTCAAAAGATGCCAATTTCCGAATAGGGTCCAGAATAAACAAGAAAGACATTCCTGGCACTAAAATGACATTTCCTCTAGTCATTAGTCACGTCTCAAGGCCCCTCTTATATTCTTTTGCTTTCCACTTTGAATTTTTATTCTCACAAAAAATATAAGATTTACTGTTATGCAGACTACTGCATTAGTGTAAAAAATGGTATAAATATTATTGGTGCACTTGTGAAAGAATATTAGACTCACCAGTTGACGTGTATTGCACGCTTGGCACGATTTGTTTACTTTTGAAGTTTGGTAAAAATCGAACATTTCTGCTACTTTGAGCTCAATTTCAAGGCACCTTTCATTGTAAAACCAGTCAAAATCATCTCAATTTCAGTAATATGTCTTCCATTCTATAAAATGAGACCAAGAAAACTAGAATACAACAATAAATACTATACGAAAATACACTGCAAAGTCGCTGATTTATTAAAAAAAAATGGAAAAAGTTTTTTTTTTCTCATTATGCACCGTGTGCTGCAGGATTTTTTTTAGACTGTGCACACTGACCACATAGACCCATTCTTTCATATGAAGGCCTACCAGCTTTCTCCCACTAGATTTGAGGTCGCTAGAATTTATGAGTACTAGTACGTCAAAAACCCCTACGCGTAAGACGTACTAGTATGACGAAAACCCTCAAAGGGTTAATCTTGTCTCCCAGGATGCAACCCACACAAGTCGACTAACACCCAGGTGAACAGGGAAAAATGCCTGGAACTAGTGCTCATATTGGTGAATTTAAAGCCAGCAAAGGTTGGTTTGAGAGATTTAAGAATCGTAGTGGCATACACAGTGTGATAAGGCCTGTTCTGGAAGAAAATGCCAAACAGGACCTACAGTACTCAGGAGGAAAAGGCACTCCCAGGACACAGTGTCTCATCAGTCATTGCTGCATCTTCAATAAAGGTAAGTGTCATTTATTCTTCATTTAGTAGACTAGTACATGCACAATATATACTGTGCATGTACTACTCTACTATTGTGCATGTATCCTTCTCTTTGTGTGTAGGAAAATGTATATTTCATGTGGTAAAATTTTTTTTTTCATACTTTTGAGTGTCTTGCACGGATTAATTTGATTTCCATTATTTCTTATGGGGAAAATTCATTCGCATACCGATTATTTCGCATAACAATGAGCCCTCTTGCACGGATTAAAATCGTTATGCAGGGGTCCACTGTACTTGGGAGTTGACGTGTCAGCGGATGGATTTATGAAGGATGAGGTTAATCATAGAATTGATGAGGGAAAAAAGGTGAGTGGTGCGTTGAGGTATATGTGGAGTCAAAAAACGTTATCTGTGGAGGCAAAGAAGGGAATGTATGAAAGTATAGTAGTACCAGCACTCTTATATGGATGTGAAGCGTGGGTGGTAAATGCAGCAGCGAGGAGACGGTTGGAGGCAGTGGAGATGTCCGGTCTAAGGGCAATGTGTGGTGTAAATATGCAGAAAATTCGGAGTGTGGAAATTAGGAAAAGGTGTGGAGTTAATAAAAGTATTAGTCAGAGGGCAGAAGAGGGGTTGTTGAGGTGGTTTGGTCGTTTAGAGAGAATGGATCAAAGTAGAATGACATGGAAAGCATATAAATCTATAGGGGAAGGAAGGCGGGGTAGGGGTCGTCCTTGAAAGGGTTGGAGAGAGGGGGTAAAGGAGGTTTTGTGGGCGAGGGGCTTTGACTTCCAGCAAGCGTGCATGAGCATGTTAGATAGGAGTGAATGGAGACGAATGGTACTTGGGACCTGACGATCTGTTGGAGTGTAAGCAGGGTAATATTTAGTGAATACAGGAAAAAGTAAGGTTATGAGGATAACAAAAATATTAGGTGATGAAAGATTGGATATCAGATTGGAGGGAGAGAGTATGGAGGAAGTGAATGTATTCAGATATTTGGGAGTGGACGTGTCAGCAGATGGGTCTATGAAGGATGAGGTGAATCATAGAATTGATGAGGGGAAAAGGGTGAGTGGTGCACTTAGGAGTCTGTGGAGACAAAGAACTTTGTCCTTGGAGGCAAAGAGGGGAATGTATGAGAGTATAGTTTTACCAACACTCTTATATGGGTGTGAAGCATGGGTGATGAATGTTGCAGCGAGGAGAAGGCTGGAGGCAGTGGAGATGTCATGTCTGAGGGCAATGTGTGGTGTGAATATAATGCAGAGAATTCGTAGTTTGGAAGTTAGGAGGAGGTGCGGGATTACCAAAACTGTTGTCCAGAGGGCTGAGGAAGGGTTGTTGAGGTGGTTCAGACATGTAGAGAGAATGGAGTGAAACAGAATGACTTCAAGAGTGTATCAGTCTGTAGCGGAAGGAAGGCAGGGTAGGGGTCGGCCTAGGAAAGGTTGGAGGGAGGGGGTAAAGGAGGTTTTGTGTGCGAGGGGCTTGGACTTCCAGCAGGCGTGCGTGAGTGTGTTTGATAGGAGTGAATGGAGACGAATGGTTTTTAATACTTGATGTGCTGTTGGAGTGTGAGCAAAGTAACATTTATGAAGGGGTTCAGGGAAACCGGCAGGCCGGACTTAAGTCCTGGAGATGGGAAGTACAGTGCCTGCACTCTGAAGGAGGGGTGTTAATGTTGCAGTTTAAAAACTGTAGTGTAAAGCACCCTTCTGGCAAGACAGTGATGGAGTGAATGATGGTGAAAGTTTTTCTATTTTGGGCCACCCTGCCTTGGTGGGAATCGGCTAGTGTGTTAATAAAAAAAATATAATAGGATATTTTAAGTTAACCTAAAATTCTATAATGCACAATTTTAACCTTTTCACTAGCTCCCTCCTAGATGTATGTAATTGATGCTAGTGTTGCTCATGTAGATCTATGCTTTAACCCTTTGACTGTCGCAACCCCCAATCCTGAGGTGTCTCCTGGTGTCGCAAAATTTAAAAAAAAAAAAATTATTTTTCTTATGAAATGATAGAGAATCTTTTTCCGATTGTAATGACACCAAAAAAACGAAATTTGATGTAAAACTGACGGAATTATGCTCTCGCGAAGTTAGCGACCTCGGCGCTGTTTACTAATCGGCAATTTCGCCCACTTTGAGCCCTATTTTCGGCTAATTCCATTGTTCCAGTCGCCCAAACTCGACTATTTCTTTAGAACTCCATTTTTTCTATCGATTGAGTACAAGAAACTGCCCATTTACCGATTTCAACTACCTAATAATGTGGTCAGAAATTTGCAATTTGGCCAATTTCACGAAAACTAAAAAATATGACAATTTCAAAATAAGGTCCAGAATGAGCAATGCAGACATTCCTGGCTCTAAAATAACATTTTCTTTGTTCATCAGTCATGTCTCCAGGCCCCTCTGATATTACTCTTGCTTTCTATTTTGAATATTTATTCAAACAAAAAATAGAAGACTTACTATTATGCAGACTACTGCAATACTGTAATAATTGTATAAATAACATCAACCCATTCATGACTGCATATTAGAATGGCTAGTTGGACATTTATTGGACAATGGCATCATTTGTTTACTTTTGAACATTAGCAAAAATCAAACATTTCCCCTACTTTGAGCTCCATTTCTAGGTTCTTTTTATAGTAAAATCAATCAAAATCACCTCTATTTCTATAATATGTTTTCCATTCTATCAAATGAGACCAAGAAAACGAGAATACAACCATAAATACTATAGGAAAATAGACCACAAAGTCGGCATTTTAATTAAAAAAACGGTCTGAGTTTTTTTTTCTCACTATGCACTGTGTGCTCCACGATTTTTTTTATATGGTGCACACTGACCACACAGACCCATTCTCTCACATGTGGGCCTACCAGCTTTCTCCTGCTTGATTTGAAGCCGCTAGAATTTATGAGTATATATACGTCAAACATGGTACCTCATAAGACATATATATACGGCCGCGACAGTCAAAGGGTTAAGCACAGTACCCTCAAATATGCTGCGAATTGTTAATTTTGGCCTAGACATGAGAAAATGGGTTTATGTGATTGGTGTGCACAGTATAAAAAATTCTGCCCCATACAGTGCATGATGGGACATTGTTTTTTATTTAAAATAGAGAATTTGAGGTGTTTTTCTATTAGTTTTTGTGTTTTGTTGACTGTTTCTTGGTATCTGTTGGTAGAATGGAAGACATACAGTGGTACCTTGACTTATGAGTGCCCTAACTTTCTGAGTTATGAGCCGTCGCTCGGTCAATTTTTTTGCTTTAAGTTGCGAGCCAAAATCCGAGCTACAAGTGAGCTTCAGATACACTGCCACTAGTTGGCCCAGTGAGCACCACAACATCCGCCCAGCATCCCGCATCCAGTTCAGTGCCTTGGAAGCATCTCTTTTGCGTTGTGCTTGTGTTTTGTGCTTTTTGTGCAGTTATTTTGCCAAGTTTCTTTTTTCTAACCATGGGTCCTAAGAAAGTAAGTGCAATGGACAGTGCTGAGAAGAGGAGGAGGAGGATGTCCATTGAGTTAAAGCATGAAATCACAGAAAAACACGTGCGAAGTGTGCGTGTAGTGGACTTAGCATGGCAGTTTCAGAGTAGTACTTCAACAATATGTACCATACTAAAGCAGAAAGAGTTGATAAAGGTTATAATGCCAGCCAAGGGCATTAAAATAATTTCTAAGCTGCAATAGCAGTGGTGGTGGTGGTTGTGGTGGTGGTTGTGGTGGTGGTTGTGGTGGTGGTAATGGTGGTGGTGGTGGTGGTGGTGGTGGTAGAGGTGGTAGTGGGGGGGGGTTGTTGATGGTAGTGGTTGGTGGTGGTGGTAGAGGTGGTGGTGTAGCAAGTAAGTTAAGCGATAGAGTTTACGACAAACGAAAGCGACCACCCTCCACCTCCGCCAGCATCTTCCGTTAGCCCAAATCGTCTGATCTCCAAGGTAAATACATTTTATAAAACCAGTTTCTATCTTTACATTCTCTTTTATTATGTTTTTATACAATATTTCTTATTTATAAATACATTTTTCTTATTTAAAAACCCGTAACAAAAAAATTGGGGTGGTGTTTTTGGGGGACTGGAATGGATTAACCCTTTGAGGGTCGACAGGCCCTCTCCAAAACTCGTTCTCAGGGTCGGCCAAATTTAAAAAAAAAAATTATTTTCTCTTATGAAAAGATAGAGAATCTTTTCCCGATCATAAAGACACCAAAAGTTTGAAATTTTATAGAAAACTTACGGAATTATGCTCTTGCAAAGTTAGCGGTCTCGGCGATGTTTACGCATCGGCGATTTTGCCCACTTTGAGCCCCATTTTCGGCCAATTTCACTGTACTAGTCGACAAAAAACATGAATATTTCGCTAGAACTCCATTTTTTCTATCGAATGGATGCAAGAAACCACTCATTTATGAAATTCAAATATCCGGTACAGTGGTCAGAATTTAGCAATTTTGCCAATTTCACACAAATTTCAAAAGATGCCAATTTCGGAATAGGGTCCAGAATAAACAAGAAAGACATTCCTGGCACTAAAATGACATTTCCTCTAGTCATTAGTCATGTCTCAAGTCCCCTCTTATATTCTTTTGCTTTCCACTTTGAATTTTTATTTTCACAAAAAATATAAGATTTACTGTTATGCAGACTACTGCATTAGTGTAAAAAATGGTATAAATATTATTGGTGCACTTGTGAAAGAATATTAGACTCACCAGTTGACGTGTATTGCAGGCTTGGCACGATTTGTTTACTTTTGAAGTTTGGTAAAAATCGAACATTTCTGCTACTTTGAGCTCAATTTCAAGGCACCTTTCTTTGTAAAACCAGTCAATATCATCTCAATTTCTGTAATATGTCTTCCATTCTATAAAATGAGACCAAGAAAACTAGAATACAACAATAAATACCATACGAAAATACACTGCAAAGTCGCTGATTTATTCAAAAAAAATGGTCAAAGTTTTTTTTTTCTCATTATGCACTGTGTGCTGCAGGATTTTTTTAGACTGTGCACACTGACCACATAGACCCATTCTTTCATATGAAGGCCTACCAGCTTTCTCCCACTAGATTTGAGGCCGCTAGAATTTATGAGTACTAGTACGTCAAAAACCCCTACGCGTAAAACGTACTAGTACGACGAAAACCCTCAAAGGGTTAATGGCATTTCAATTAATTTCAATGAGGAAAATTGATTTGATATATGAGCAAATTGCGTTATGAGCTCGGTCATGGAACGAATTAAACTTGTAAGTAAAGGTGCCACTGTACTAGTGAACTAGAGATGATTTTGGTCAGTTTCCAACTGGAACTAGTTTGAAAAAGGCCTCAAAGTGGTAGAAATGTCCAATTTTTGGTGATTTTCCTGAGGAAGGGTAGGGTAAATAACAAAAAGGCACAATACCGTGACTGGAACGATACACAAATAACCCGCACATAAAAGACAGAAGCTTACGACGACGTTTCGGTCCGACTTGGACCATTGACAAAGTCACTGGTCAATGGTCCAAGTCGGACCATTGTGTAAGGGTAGGGTCTTTCTAACCCCTTAATCATTCTTGGATATGTACTACTAATGTTATCCAATGATGAATTCAAAATGGAGGGCAGTTGGTGACAATACCAATTTCTGTTCACTTTATAGGAGAGTTCTTTTAATTGAATGTGCAGTTTCTTGCACTTAATCAATAGAATAGAAGGTGTACTAGCAAAATGGCTAGGATTTGGGTCAAGTTGAGCAATGGAACCGGCTTAAAATAAGACTTTGGTTGAAATCACTGATGTGTAATTGTGCCTAGACTGCCATCTTTGCTCCTGATTAATTTTGTAAGTGCCATAAAATTGCATTTTTTGGTGTCATTACCTTCTGAAAATAAATCTTTACCATTTCAGAAGGCAATTTTTTTCTTTTTGTAAAAGCATGACACTCGTCATTTTTTATTTTGAGAGTTGTAGCACTCAAAGGGTTAAGAACTGCTCTCCAATAAACTATTAGAATTGATTTCAGTAACGGCTTTAGCCACAATATGCATTAACTTTTTATTCAGT
Organism: Cherax quadricarinatus; assembly: GCF_038502225.1. Classification (NCBI taxonomy): domain Eukaryota; kingdom Metazoa; phylum Arthropoda; class Malacostraca; order Decapoda; family Parastacidae; genus Cherax; species Cherax quadricarinatus. The sequence continues at coordinate 7,558,408 of NC_091314.1, read as the reverse complement.
AAACTTTATATATACAATACTATAAGGAATGTGGCAGCATAAGAATTGTACAAAAATTATTGATCACATTCTTCTTTTTTTTTTTTCCATTAGGCAAAGGTGACAGTGTCATCCGGTATTTTGAGATCACACCGGAGGTGCCCTTTGTACACTACATCAACACCTTTCAATTACCAGACCCTCAACGAGGTATTGGCATGATGCCTAAGCGTGGTGTAGATGTGACTACATGTGAAATTACTCGCTTCTACAGACTAAACAATAGTGGCTTCTGCCAAATAATTACTATGACAGTACCAAGAAAGGTGAGTCGTTGCCATAGTATATAACCACACCTCATTTATCTGAAACTTTCATAAAAAAAAAATGATAGTTTCACAATAGCATGAAAATAAATTATAGGAAATTCAGTGCTTATGAAAGACCGATATTAAGTGTCATTGCACCATATTACATCATTCCAGATTTCAACTGAGAGGCCAGTGGCTGTTATTGTTAGGACTAAAGAGGTTTTTAAGATGGGGAGGCATCTGCTAATAGAGTATTATGAAACAAATAGTGAAGCCAACCTTTTCTGCTTCTGTCCGCATTCAGTAGTATCACGAAAAGTAAATAATACTGAATAAAAGTCACAGTAACTGGTGCATTTGACAATTAGCCCTTATATTGGGAATAGAACAGCAACATTTCAGTCTATTCTTGATTTGATAATTGTGCAGGATGACCCAGAATATGTTCTAATTTCATTTCGAATTTGTTAGTTGTGAATTCTGTCAACAGTCCGAGTTGTTCCAAGAAGATCTCTATCCTGACACTCCAAGTGACATTCCTGCAGTCAGTGCAGAGGAGTGGTGGGAGGGCCAGAGTAAAGAACCCATCCTTATGTCACTCAAAGGTAACGTCTAAACTGAAATAAACTGCTTATTCCTACATTGTTGTTTTCCTTCAAAATATCTCCCTGCAAGAGTCATATGGTATACATTGTAATTTTCAGACAAGTTTATTAACTGTCTTTTATATTTTTTGTTTTTAAAATGCATTAGTAAGTTAATGTGGGGTTTCTCCTAAAAAATAGAACTTGCTATAAATCAAGATTGCATGTTAATTTGTATTCTATTTGATATTGCATTGGATCAGATGGATATCAGGCTACACAGAAGACAGAGTTAAAAGTCACCAAGAAGAAGACCAACATATTGGACAAAATGCCACCCACAGGCAAAGTTAAATCTGAGGAAGATGGCAAAGCAACAGCTATCTCCTCTGAGGCTCTTGAGAAAGTCAATGAGGTAAGTTTTGGGAGAATTCAGTCTGTGTAACTATTGACTAAACAAGACAGTGTTGGGGAATCAAGTAGATAGTAACTGGGGTCTGCATATATACGGTTAGTGGTTCATATTTTCCCTAATTTTTTCATTCAGGATACTGGGCCCATACTTGGCTTGGAAAAGGCCCAAGAGACAACAGACACTGGAGAACTCTTCATAGTAAGGAGGAGGGTGTCATGTGGTGCAAAATTGATTTTTTCATGTTAAAATTTATGACGGTTAAGTTTGTTCTTGTTTATAACATTATCGTTTAATTGTTATTGATTAACAGGTCTTAAAAGTGAATGAGGATCTAAGAAAAAGAATAGACGAATTGCAGTCTGAGATGAAGAAATTCAAGGCGGTGTTTTTGAAGCAGGAAAATCGCATTCGTGTTCTTGAGAATAAGCTTGGAGAGCTGACTGGAACTGGAACCCAACCTCAGCCACAGGTCAGTTTAATTACCAGAACCATACAGTCTATTAAAACTTTTGCTGTAAACATGATCTTTATTATAGTCTTATTGAATGCTTTGTATTATTATTTTAGGTATTTGTTGGGTAGGTTTTTAGATAACTAAATTTTTAATTGCTCTTATGTTCAGGTCAGTAATATATTTCATCAGTTATATTTTAAATTTTACAATAGAATGATTACAGTGACCAAAGTCTGTATAAAATGATATTGATGTAGCATGTACTTATTCAAGTGTTTATCATAATTCAGTGAATGTAATGTAGACTTTATTATTGTATTGATGACTTCAATAGGTAAATCAGCACAAAAAGAGGTACTGTGAGTGATGCATACAGTTTTTTTTTATTTACAAATTTGACTTTGTAAAGGGATCTGCTTTTTACAGTGATACAGAACATTACTGTGTGTTGCATGCTGAATATCTAATAAATAGTCATAGGAGATTTATAATCAAAATACATATAATTCTTTATCTCAGATACTTTAGGGGTAATACCAACTATGTTTATATAATCACTCATATCTTGTAAATATTTATATTTTTAGTATATAATAATGTTGAGTTGTTTAAAGATTGTAAAATTTTATTAGTATTTAAAGAATATAAAGTTATTGTTAGTCCTTTTTTATTTGTACTAAAAAAATTTATTGTTATAGAGCAAATATTTTAAATTAGTTTTAATGTAAATATTGGTTTTGTAACTATTAAGCTTTTCCACTGCCTATTTCTTCATTTGTACTTTATTCGTCTATAGATCAGCCCGTTACAGAAACATGGAAATCTCGATAGAAATGAAGCTTTAGGATCCATGAACACATCAGCTCAGGTTGGATTTATTTTTTATTTTACAGTAAATATTGTATAAATCTGTGTGTATGTGTGCAAAATAACTTGTGATGCTGGACTATGGTTCACATTCTGGTAGGAAGTAACAAGGGCATAAAATATATCTTTAAAATTAAATGTGGGGCTAGTGACCCTCTTCTCCTGTATAAATTAGTAAATTTAAAAAACTTTCATTTTTGTTTTTAGGTCACCCTGCCTTAGTGGGATATAGCCAGTTTGTTGAAAAAAAAATTAAATGTATTACCTGTCTTCAGGAAGGGACACAGACAAGAGGTGCTAAACTACACACACACAAAGATACAGGCACATTAAATACACAGTTTTGCTTCAAGATACGTTCCAGATTATGAAATTTATTCAAGAGTGGACCAATTGGCTTTAGTTGCCTGTGAAATTGCCCCCTTATAACAAATAAAGGGAAAACCCTATCTTGCTTTGATAGTTCTCTCTGCCACATGACATTTAATGGATTCATACTTTACCCTGAATCTCTGTTTCATCCTTGTATTGACTTACCTGACAATTCCATTCTTAATTATTTCTCTTGTCAGGCTGCTTTTTTTTTTAGCAGCAGTATATCTAATAGCAGTTTTTGATCTGTGTGTTTTATGAAATCCTCAGTATTTCTACACATTCTTGTTTCTTAGTGTAATTAAGAGCCTGTGGCAACACAATGATAGAGTGAATAATAATGAAAATGTTTCTTCTTTTTCGTGTCACCCTACCCAGTGGGACATGGCCAGTGTTAAAAAATAAATAAAGATATGCAGTATGCATGTGTGAGCATGTTAGATAGGAGTGAATGGAGACAAATGGTTTTTGGGACTTTACAAGCTGTTGGAGTGTGAACAGGGTAATTTGTGAAGGGATTCAGGGAAACTGGTTAGCCAGACTTGAGTCCTGGAGGTGGGAAGTACAATGCCTACACTTTAAAGGAAGGATATGGGATGTTTGCTGTTTAGAGTGACATCTGATCTGTCATATTTGTGCACCTCTTTAAAAACAGTGATTATGTGTGAATGATGGTGAAAGTATTTCTTTTTTGGGGCACCCTGCCTTGGTGGGAGATGGCCAATGTGTTAAAAAAAAAAGGTGTGTGTGCGTACTTTGGCGCATTATGTGTGTGTGCATATTGTGTGTGTGTGTGTATAGTGTGTGTGTGTGTGTGTGTGCATATTGTGTGTGTGTGTGTGTGTGTGTGTGTGTGCATATTGTGTGTGTGTGTGTGTGTGTGTGCATATTGTGTGTGTGTGTGTGTGCATATTGCGTGTGTGTGTGTGTGAGCAGGGTAATATTTAGTGAAGGGATTCAGGGAAACCGGTTATTTTCATATAGTTGGACTTGAGTCCTGGAAATGGGAAGTACAATGCCTGCACTTTAAAGGAGGGGTTTAGGATATTGGCAGTTTGGAGGGATATGTTGTGTATCTTTAAATGTGTATGCTTCTAAACTGTTGTATTCTGAGCACCTCTGCAAAAACAGTGATAATGTGTGAGTGAGGTGAAAGTGTTGAATGATGATGAAAGTATTTTCTTTTTGGGGATTTTCTTTCATTTTTGGGTCACCCTGCCTCGGTGGGAGACGGCCGACTTGTTGAAAAAAAAAAAAGTGTGCATATTTTGTGTGTGTGTGTGTACATATGTGTACTCACCTAGTTGTGGCTGCAGGGGTCGAGTCACACCTCCTGGCCCTGCCACTTCGCTGGCCACTACTAGGTCACTCTTCCTGTTCCATGAGCTTTTTCATACCTCTTCTAAAAGCTATGTATGGATCCTGCCTCCACTACATCACTTCCCGACAACTCTGTGACTAAAGAAATGCTTCCTAACATCACAGTTTTCTTTTTTTCAAGTCGGCCGTCAGCTACCGAGGCAGGGTGACCCCAAAAAAAGAAAGAAAATCCCCAAAAAGAAAATACTTTGATCATCATTCAACACTTTCACCTCACTCACCTCTGCAAAAACAGTGATTATATGTGAGTGAGGTGAAAGTGTTGAATGATGATGAAAGTATTTCCTTTTTGGGGATTTTCTTTCTTTTTTTTTGGGTCACCCTGCCTCGGTGGGAGACGGCCGACTTGTAAAAAAAAAAAAAATCCCTGTGATTCATCTGAGTCTTCAACTTCCAACTGTGACCCCTTGTTGCTGTGTCCCATCTCTGGAACATCCTGTCTCTGTCCACGTTGTCGATTCCTCTCAGTATTTTGTACGTTGTTGTTATATCCCTCATATCTCTCCTGTCCTCCAGTGTCATCAGGTCGATTTCTCATAACCTCTCCTCATAGGACATACCCCTTAGCTCCGGGACCAGTCTAGTTGCAAACCTTTGCACTTTCTCTAGTTTCCTTACGTGCTTGGCCAGGTGTGGGTTCCAAACTGGTGCTGCATATTCCAATATGGGCCTAGCGTTCACAGTGTACAGGGTCCTGAACGATTCCTTATTAAGATGTTGGAATGTTGTTCTTAAGTTTGCTAGGCGCCCGTAAGCTGCCGTAGTTATTTCGTTGATGTGTACCTCAGGCGATGTGCCCAGTGTTATACTCGCCCCAAGATCTTTTTTTCTTGAGTGAGGTTTGTAGCCTCTGGCCCCCTAGATTGTACTCCGTCTGCAGTCTTCTTTGCCCTTCCCCAATCTTCATAACTTTGCACTTGGTGGGGTTGAACTCCAGGAGCCAATTGCTGGACCAGAAATAACAAAAAAAGGCACAATACCGTGACTGGAACAATTCACAAATAACCCACACATAAAAGAGAGAAGCTTACGATGACGTTTTGGTCTGACTTGGATCATTTACAAAGTCACACTAACCAGAAGTGGAGCAGGACGGCTATGTATAGGCAGGAAGAGGGATGCCCGGGTGTTGCGCATGTGTCTTAATTTCATCTTGTCGGTATTATATACCATTCTTGTACTACTACTACTACCACCACCACCTCTTCCTGCCTATATATAGCCGTCCTGCTCCACTTCTGGTTAGTGTGACTTTGTAAATGGTCCAAGTCGGACAAAAACGTCGTCGTAAGCTTCTCTCTTTTATGTGCGGGTTATTTGTGTATTGCTGGACCAGGCCTGCAGCCTGTCCAGATCCCTTTGTAGTTCTGCCTGATTGAATTATTCTCATCAACTTAACATCATCTGCAAGGAGGGACACTTCAGAGCCTATTCCTTCCATCATGTCGTTCACAAATACCAGAAACAGCACTGGTCCTAGGACTGACCCCTGTGGAACCCCACTCGTCACAGGCGCCCACTCTGACACCTCGCGTCTTGCCATGACTCGCTGCTGTCCTCCTGACAGGTATTCCCTGATCCATTGTAGTGACTTCCATGTTATCCCTGCCTGGCCCTCCAGTTTTTGCACTAATCTCTTGTGTGGAACTGTGTCAAACGCCTTCTTACAGTCCTAGAAAATGCAGTCTACCCACCCCTCTCTCTCGTCTAACTGCTGTCACCCTGTCGTAGAACTCCAGTAGGTTTGTGACACAGGATTTCTCGTCCCTGAAATGGTGTTGGCTGTTGTTGATAAGCTCATTTCTTTCTAGGTGTTCCATCATTCTTCTGATAATCTTCTCCATGACTGCATACTATACATGTCAGTGACACTGGTCTGTAGTTTAGTGCTTCTTGTCTCTCTCCTTTTTTAAAAATTGGGACTACATTTGCTGTCTTCCATACCATGTGTTTGTGTGTACGTGTTTGTGTGTACGTGTTTGTGTGTTCGTGTGTGTGTGTGTGTGTGTGTTTGTGTGTGTACATGTGTTTGTATGTATGTGTGAGAGAGAGAGCCAAATTGGCACATTCTTTAAATAATGTTTCAAGGGACCTTTCAATTATCTATGGAAAATTGTATGTAAGGTCATCCCCGTAGATTGATGATCAGCAAATGTACTTCTTCTATGGCCACTTGTTTGCAAGTGATCCTGCCACTCCCTATGTAGCATGTGTACTGCTGGCTGTAGTGCATATTTTTTTCTGTCTGCCTGTAGCTTTGGCATTGCCAGATTCCTTGGGAATTTTATATTCTCTGAGGTGCCCGCTAGGACCTCTGTCAACTTTCAGGTCAAAGTTTTAGCATATCCCAGTTGATGGGAGTTGGTAACCAACACAGTATTTTGACTAATGAATTTCATTCTTTTATTTTTTGTGTGAATGTACTTTTCTTGACGGGGTTAGCTGCATGTATGAGAGTATGAATCTATTATATATTGTTTGAATGATCATTTATTCAACACACATTAAATTTTTAATACCTCCTGTACAAATGAAATTCTCTTAAAAAAAAAAAAAACATATTGTAGTCTGTTAGATACAAATTTTTTTGTTTGTGTATTTCTGTGCCATATATTTTATTTAGTCTCAAGACAGGCATTGCATTATTACCATTTAGTATCTTGTATAGATGAATTTAAAAAAAGTTACTTTGTTTATATTATTTCAGTTTACTTTATTTGTAATACAAAAGTGTTTTATTCAAATTGTTTAGTACTTAATTCTTGGTGGAACACTAGGGATAAGAACTCATACTTCAACTGATATTGAATATGCTGTTATATATGCTGCAACATCAGTTAAAAAGTGGGAAAGGTGTATTGTATAAATCATACAGTTAAGAACATAAGAACATAAGAAAGAAGGAACACTGCAACAGGCCTACTGACCCAAGCGGAGCAGGTTCATGTTTGGTTGAAATAAAGAAGAGAAGAGAAGAACAATGACCAAAACCTGCTGGAGATGTAGTAGACTGTGAATGTTGAATTATCACAAGATCATCAGCACCTGTTGATGCAAAAACATTACAACTTTGTACAGCTATATCGACTATAGGCCATCACAGTACAAACATCGCAGCACCTTTACAATAACTAGGGCACTAACAATGCCCCGTCATCAACCATAACGCCTGTGTTTATTAAGGTCTGAGAACATGCTGTAGATTTAGATTAAGTAGGGTGGATAATGATCAACCTCAATTATTAATTAGCAACTAATCCACTGCCTAACACCAGTTAACTGCAACTTCCTTGGGAAAAGGTACGAGTGTCTGCTGCAGCTTTGTTTAGATATTTAAAGGAATATTTTGTGAGCTTTATCAGATGTGTAACATGTTACAAGGTGGTTTAGCATGACAAAAGGTATCAGATAGGAGAACTATGCACAGTGTGGTGGAGAATTACTATAAATAGGAGGGAATTATGACATTGTTAGGTTAGTGTACTTAATATGTAAGGTAATATCATTGTTTTTGTTTCATGTGTGCACAACTGTGGTGGGCATCACTTGTGCATGTGTGTACATGCACGGCATGGAAATTATTTTCCTGTTTTTTTCGACTTGCAAACGAGTTGTTTGTATAAAAAAAAAGCAGTACATGGAATGTTAGTCTCATTTGTGAGTGCATATGGGTGTAACTTAGCACCTGTAAGTTTGTGACTTCCTGTAATATACTGCAAGAGGTTCACATATTACATTTTAGGACTTTAATATGGGGATAAACAAAGGTGATGATAGTTATAATCTAGAACTCCCTAGCAAACAAAAGACACACAGCAATATGAAGATTATATAGCATCTATAACCGTCAGTGTGAGTGATCCTACCACCACCCATGATGAGCACATAGTCCCCTAGTGAATTAAGCAACAATAGATGCATCATCCCCTCCCAGATGTGATCTTCCTGTTTATGTAATGTAGTTATTTGTGGTTTACTTTACACAGATTTAGTAGGATAATTTAGGTTATAGGAAAGCAACCTAACTAAAATAATTAATACTATATAAATATTTTACACAAGAGTGTTGCAACTCAATTGTTAATAAATTTCTACCATCCTTACCTGGGCCACTTTACAGGGTTTAAAATTTTCTGTTGCTAAAACAAACTACATAACCTCTATGAGACACCCTATTATTCCACAGCCTATTTTATACCTGTACGGTTCATTTTTCCTAGTATGTGCTTTGGTTAAATTCCTGCCCTCTTTGATTGTCAGATGTCATGCCAGTGCCAGATCACATCTCTAAGAACCACATGTCTTCGTTGGCTGATCCTACTTAATCCTTTCAGTGGCCGTCACATAGAACTACGTCATTGAGTCCTGGGTCCTTCATGAGCTCAACTCGCTCAGATAAGCCGTGAGCTGTAAATTTTGGCCTAGATATGAGAGAATGGGTCTGTGCAATGAGTGTGCACAGTATAAAAAGAAGTCCTGCCCCCACACAGTGCATGATGGGACAATCAAAACTGATCGTGTGTATGGTTTAAAATAGTGACTTTGAGGTGGTTTCTCAGATGGTTTTATTGGCTGTTTCTTAGCATCATTTGGTAGAATAGAAGACATAATATTGAAACAGATGATTTTGGTTGGTTTCATGACTGGAAATAGCTTGAAATTGAGCTCAGAATAGTGGGTATATTAGATTTTTTCCAATTTTTCTGAAGATGGGTAAGGCCATCTTACACCCCCAGTCTCTTTTATTATTTTTAATAGGTCTGATTCAAGTACTGGGACACTGTAAACCATGACCAATCATTCGTGGTTATGGTTTACAGTGTATTATTATCTGAGAAATAGAGTAAATCTATTTTTGTGCTATTATGAATTCAGAATGGAAGGCAAGTGTAATATCGTCGTGGCCTGGGAATGTGATTAATGAACAGAGGATATGTTGTTCTGGTGGCAGGAATGTCTACATTGTTTATTATGGACTCTTGTGCTCATTCAGTAGAATAGAGTATAAGGCATACTAGCAAAATAGCTCAGAATTTAGTCAAGTGGAGCAATGGACTATGCTTAAAATAGGACTTAAAGTTGGCAAAATAGCTGATGCATAAATTGCAGCAAGAACATTAACTTTGTGCCTGTGTCATTCCATAAATTTTCCATCAGATTTTGTACTTGGTGTCATTACTTTCAGAAAAATCTCTACCATTTCAGGAGAAAATAATAATTTATTCATTTTTGAAAAAGAGTGGACACAAAGCAGTATTAATTTCAGGGGTCTGTACAGTGAAAGGGTTAAAACTTGAGCCCATTATGCTTGGCAGGATGAAAAGCAAACTCTTAATTTACATGCAGCCTTCATCCTGTCCAAGCTAGACTACTGGACTAAATGAGGTATATTTCTCAGCCTCCCTAGTTACTCTTAAGAAATTCAGTGCCACATTGATGTTTGGAGGCCTTCAAATTGTTCTTGGCCAATAGCTTACTTAAGAAGTAAATATTCATTTGCAGGATCCATGCAATGTTCTTTGCCTTCATTATTTTGTTCATTTCTGTGACCTTCATGATCCTCATGCATACAGAATAATCACTGGTGTTAGGAAGATATCCTAGGTAGTAGGTTGGTAGACAGCAACCGCCCAGGGAGGTACTACCGTCCTGCCAAGTGAGTGTAAAACGAAAGCCTGTAATTGTTTTACATGATGGTAGGATTGCTGGTGTCCTTTTTTCTGTCTCATGAACATGCAAGATTTCAGGTACGTCTTGCTACTTCTACTTACACTTAGGTCACACTACACATACATGTACAAGCACATATATACACACCCCTCTGGGTTTTCTTCTATTTTCTTTCTAGTTCTTATTCTTGTTTATTTCCTCTTATCTCCATGGGGAAGTGGAACAGAATTCTTCCTCCGTAAGCCATGCGTGTTGTAAGAGGCGACTAAAATGCCGGGAGCAAGGGGCTAGTAACCTCTTCTCCTGTATATATTACTAAATGTAAAAGGAGAAACTTTCGTTTTTCCTTTTGGGCCACCCCGCCTTGGTGGGATACAGCCGGTGTGTTGAAAGAAAGAAGAAAGTTAGGAAGATATGTTCAAATAATTGATGCCCCCATTTATTATAGCTATTTAATTTCTGCATTCAATATCTGGCAGTGTTTCTTAATTTACTCCACTGATGTCATATTCTTTTTCCCTCTCCTTGGGAAGTTCCAGCTATTCATATTTGTGCCTCCCCTTGTTCTTCCTTGAATACTGCCAGTCACATTCTCATGCTACAGAAGCATACAACAGCAGTTTCAAATTCCCAGAGGAGTAGGGTTTGTGTCTGTATTTCCAGAACAAGTATTCAAAGATATTTAATAGTCAGTCAGCATTGTCACAGCTAAGTTGTTTGCAGTACTCATTACTTTTATACACATTGCCACTATGTTCAAATTGTCCATCACCTCATTCATTACTGTTTTAGATGCTTAAAAGTCTGTTATAACCTATCCACAAATATAACTCCCCACATCACATCATACTTTGTATACAACAATGTTTGTCACATTCCCACCATTACGAAGAAGTCTTTTTTTTTGCTGTCCTGGACACATTGATATTCAGGGCATCTAGCACACAGACTCAGTCACTTGGTCTACTATTCATGGTCTGCCAGTCTGCAGTTGGATTCTTGGCTGTTTTGGGAGAGATGCCAGGGAGCTCTAAAAATTCCTTCATTTATTAGACTGCCATATCAATCAGAGGCCACTCAGAAATCACTTTTGACACCTTCATTTCGCTTCCATGCTTGCTCTAACTGTGCCCTCCTTGCCAATGGCAGTGAGGGCAGTTAATGCAAACACTGATTTTTTATAATAAACTAACCTGTTGTGCCTGATGTTAATTGTATACTTACATTAACTATCAGCACCACTAATGACTATCCTTACAACCAAATCCAGTACTGCAGTTTATGGCCCATAGGATTTAGTATGATTGCAGAGAATAAAGAGGCTTTAGGAAGGGTAGGGGATGTGTAGACCAAGCGTTTACATTGAGACATAAAAGTGAACAATTCTTACATAAAGGTAAGGAACTTCTTGCATTTACAGATTTAGGAAAGTCATGTGATAGGGTGGGTAGGGGAGCAATGTCTCAGATGTTGGAAATACAGGTCGGCCATCACTAATCTGGCAATCAGTTATCCAGTTCTATCAGTAATCCGACACTAATTTCGGCTAGCATAATATCATGTTTCATCATTATACTGACTCAAATTTCATCATTATACATATATGTACTGACTCAGAAATTGTGCAGATGGTTGTAAATCCACAGCAGCAAGCCAGTGGAGGAGAAAGCAGTGATGAAAATGAGGAGGATGTACCAGAGTCTCTATTGATAGATTAATTAAGTGTATTCTAACCTAACCACTCTGTTATCTGGCAAACTCACTAATCCAGCACACTACGGGTCCCAATGATGCTGGATTAGTGATGGCTGACCTGTACATGAAATAGGTGGTAGGTGATTAATAGTAGGCGTGTGTGTGTGTTAGATAGGAGTGTGTGGAGACAAATGGTTTTTGGGACTCAACAGACTGTTGGAGTGTAAGCAGGGTAACATTTTGTGAAGGGATTCAAGGAAACCAGTTAGCCAAACTTGAGACCTGGAGGTATGAAGTACAATGCCCAAACTTTAAAAGAGGGGTTTGGGATATTTGCTGTATAGAGTGACATCTAAACTGTCATATCTGCGTGCCCCTGCAAAGACAGTGATAGTGTGAATGATGGTGAAAGTTTTTTTTTTTTGTTTTTTGTCGTCACCCTCCCTCGGTGGGAGATCCAGCATGTTAAAAAAAAAAAAAAAAAGTTTTTGTGGATGGTGAGGTTCAGGTTAGGCCATGTAGGAAAGAAGGGAGATTATTTTCCAGTAAAAGTAGGCCTTAACCCTTTGACTGTCACAGGCCCCTTTCTGAAACTGTCATTCTATGTCGAAAAATTTTTGGAAAAAAAAAAAAATGATTTTTTCTTATGAAATGCTAGAGAATCTTTTCCCGATGGTAATGACACTAAAAGTACGAAATTTGGTAGAAAACTCAAAGAATTACACTCCCGCAAAGTTAGCGGTCTCGGCAACATGTATGCATCAGCGATTTTGCCAACTTTGAGCCCCATTTTTGGCCAATTGCGTTGTTCCAGTTGACCAAACTCGTAGCTATTTCTTTAGAACTCCATTCTTTCTGTCAATTGAAACCGCCCATTTACCGATTTGAACTACCCAATAAAGTGGTCAGAAATTGACAATTTGGCCAATTACACGCAAATTAAAAAAGATGCGTTTCAAAATAGGGTCCAGAATAAACAATGTAGACATTCTTGGCACTAAAATAACATATCCTCTGTTCATTAGTCATGTCTCTAGGCCCCTCTTATATTACTATTGCTTTCTATTTTGATTTTTTATTCATACAAAAAATAGAAGATTTACTGTTATGCAGACTACTGCATTACTGTAAAAATGGTATAAATAATATCAGTGCACTAGTGAAAGAATATTAGACTCCCCAGTTGACGTGTATTGGATGTGTGGTGTGATTTGCTTACTCTTGAACATTGGTACAAATTGAACATTTCTGCTACTTTGAGCTCAATTTCAAGATCGTTTTCATCATGAAACTAATCAAAATCACCTCTATTTCTGTAATGTTTTCCATTTTATCACATGAGACCACGAAAACGAGAATACAACAATAAATACTATATGAAAATACACCTCTAAGTCGGCGTTTTAATCCAAAAAAACGGTCGGAGTTTTTTTTTTCTCATTATGCACTGCATGCTGCAGGATTTTTTTTATATGGTGCACACTGACCACACAGACCCATTCTCTCACATGTGGGCCTGCCAGCTTTCTCCTGCTTGATTTGAAGCCGCTAGAATTATTGAGTATATATACGTTCATAACACTGGCTCGTAAGACGTGTATATACGACCAAAACAGTCAAAGGGTTAAAAAGGGATGTGAGATGTCAACATAGTTGTTCATAAATGGGTCTGTAAAAGAAATGAGGGATTAAAGAATAATGCACATAGGAGTCCTAATACACATAAAGTGGGAAATGTAACAATTTCTTTTTGCCGATGACATGCTTTTTTTGAAGAGATTCTAGAGCAGGGGTTCTCAGTCTGGGGTGCAAGCATGTCCAGGGAGTGCAAGATGGCATTTCAGAGGGGTACAACAAAGAGTCCTAATGAAAAGCACAATTCCATGTATTTTACCAAAAACTTTTCTAATTGCTCAATTTATATTTGAATTTTATGCACTGAATTAAAAGCTTTTTTTTTTTTAATTCAATTTGTTGACTTGCAGTATTGTAATTGGTTCAATTTGTGATTCAAAAAATAGAAATTTGGCTTTTTCATCTTCAGATGTCATATTACTTTTGTAGGAGGTGCAAGATGAATTAAACATTTCCTAGGGGTGCAGGGCATAGAAAAGGTGGAGGAAGCTCCACATTAGAGATGTATCGGATATCCATATTCGTGTCCGCATCCATGGAACATCCGCACATTTTCTTAAATCCTCATCCTTATTTTTTCTAAACGAGATATCCACATCTGCACCCGCAATCACGATTAAATAAATATCCGCATTTGCATCTGCATCCGTGCCAAACAAAGAGGATGTGGCGGATATTATAACCTAAATTACAGAGCTTGCATGTTTATTTCCCAACAGTAGGCCTGTTGCCCCATACTAGGCAGGTCCTTCACAAATCCAACGCACTAACAGAATAAACGCTACCTAAGCAATAAGCCTTGACAATTCCATTTACTCGCGTGCAAGTCCCACTCAAATCGAACCCCTCTCCCTCATGTACTTATCCAACCTAAATTTGAAACTACCCAAGGTTTTAGCTTCAATAACCCTACTAGGCAGACCATTTCACTCAACTACCCTATTACTAAACCAATACTTTCCTATATCCTTTCTAAATCTAAACTTACCTAATTTGAGTCCATTAATGCGGTTTGTATTTATCCAACCTTGTATTTATCCAAGAATGAGGTTAATCATAGAATTGATGAGGGGAAAAAAGGTGAGTGGTGCATTGAGGTATATGTGGAGACAAAAAAACGTTATCTGTTGAGGCAAAGAAGGGAATGTATGAAAGTATATTAGTACCAACACTCTTATATGGGTGTGAAGCTTGGGTTGTGAATGCAGCAGCGAGGAGGCGGTTGGAGGCAGTGGAGATGTCCTGTCTAAGGGCAATGTGTGGTGTAAATATTATGCAGAAAATTCGGAGTGTGGAAATTAGGAGAAGGTGTGGAGTTAATAAAAGTATTAGTCAGAGGGCTGAAGAGGGGTTGTTGAGGTGTTTTAGTCATTTAGAGAGAATGGATCAAAGTAGAATGACATGGAGAGCATATAAATCTGTAGGGGAAAGAAGGCGGGGTAGGGGTCGTCCTCGAAAAGGTTCTAAGGAAGGGGTAAGGGAGGTTTTGTGGGCGAGGGGCTTGAACTTCCAACAGGCATGCATGAGCGTGTTCGATAGGAGTGAATGGAGATGAATGGTATTTGCTACCTGACGATCTGTTGGAGTGTGAGCAGGGTAATATTTAATGAAGGGATTCAGGGAAACCGGTTATTTTTGTATAGCCGGACTTGAGTCCTGGAAATGGGAAATACAATGCCTGCACTCTAAAGGAGAAGTTCGGGATATTAGCAGTTTGGAGGGATATGTTGTGTATCTTTATACGTACATGCTTCTAAACTGTTGTGTTCTGAGCACCTCTGCAAAAACAGTGATTACGTGTGAGTGAGGTGAAAGTGTTGAATGATGAAAGTATTTTCTTTTTGGGTCACCTGCCTCTGTGGGAGGCGGCCAACTTGTTAAAAAAAAAAAGTATTTATCCAACCTAAATTTGAAACTACCTGTGCGACTGTGTGTGTGAGACTGTGTGACTGTGTGTGTGAAACTGTGTGACTGTGTGTATATACATTCCCCAGAGAGAAATTAGGTCTAATAATAACGATCCCAAATGGGTTAACAGGAGTTTAACCCTTTGAGGGTTTTCGTCGTACTAGTACGTCTTACGCGTAGGGGTTTTTGACGTACTAGTACTCATAAATTCTAGCGGCCTCAAATCTAGTGGGAGAAAGCTGGTAGGCCTTCATATGAAAGAATGGGTCTATGTGGTCAGTGTGCACAGTCTAAAAAAAATCCTGCAGCACACAGTGCATAATGAGAAAAAAAAAACTTTGACCATTTTTTTTTAATAAATCAGCGACTTTGCAGTGTATTTTCAGGTTTAAAGCATCTCTTAGGGTAGAAAAGTGGAATTTATAGGCATATCAGAAGAGGATAGGTTAACCTTACTGACCAATATGTTCAGCTTAAAAGAGAAGTAAAAAAGGGGATTAGAAAGGCTAAACATGACTATAAAATTAGAGTTGCTAATGAATCAAAGCCCAATCCAAAGGAGTTCTTTCAAGTGTATAGGACGAAGGTGAAGGAAAAAGTAGGACCTCTGAAAATTGGGAATGGACAGCTGACGGATAACGAACCAGAAATGTGTTCCATATTTAATGACTGTTTTTTGTTAGTTTTACACAGGAAGACATAAATGAGATTCCAGAAATTAACAATTATTCAGTTCCTGATGAATTCAGATTGACTAATATTACTGTCACAAGGGACATGATTATCAAATAGATAGACAAACTGAAGCAAAATAAGTCCCCAGGGCCCGATGAATTGTTTTCCAGGGTATTTAAGGAATGTAAGATGGAACTTAGTCAGCCATTAATGGGTGTGTTTAATGCATCCATCCTTACTGGTGTTGTGCCCGAGTTGTGGAAGCTGGCTAATGTGATTCCTATATTCAAATCAGGGGATAAGTCCATTCCTTCAAATTACCTTCCAATAAGCCTGACATATATAGTGGGCAAGTTACTAGAATCAGTTATAGCTGACATTATTAGAAGTCACCTTGATAAATGAATCTTAGCATGGATTCACGAGAGGTCGTTCCTGCCTGACAAATTTACTGACATCCTTCAGTAGAACATTTGAGGCAGTAGACAGTGACAAAGATATGATATTGTTTATTTGGAATTTAGTAAAGCCTTCAATAGAGTACCTCACAAGAGACTCTTAAGAAAAGTGGGAGCTCATGGTATAGGAGGTAAAGTTCTAGCATGGATAGAGGCATGGCTTACCAATAGAAAGCAGAGAGTTTCGATTAATGGGGTCAAATCTGAATGGGGATTAGTCACTAGTGGCGTTCCACAAGGATCAGTTTTAGGCCCTCTTTTGTTCATAATTTACATTAATGACCTTGGTGAAATGATTACGAGTGACATGAGCAAATTTGCTGATGATACAAAGATAGGCTGTATGATTCATTCTGAGGAGGATAGCAAAGAACTCCAGGAGGATTTGGACAAATTAATGTCTTGGTCTTAGAAATGGCAGATGAAGTTCAATGTGGATAAGTACTAGTCCTTGGTAATGAAAATAACCCTCGAAGCTATAAGCTAGGTGAAATAGAGCTTGATCATACAGAATGTGAAAAAGACTCGGGAGTCATGGTAAGCAGAAACCTAAAGCCAAGACAGCAGTGCCTAAGTGTGCACAACAGGGCTAACAGATTATTTGGATTTATCTCTAGAAGTATAAGTAACAGAAGTCCAAAAGTTATTTTACAGCTCTATACATCGCTAGTGAGGCCTCATTTAGATTATGCTGCTCAGTTTTGGTCTCCTTACTACAGGATGGATATAGACTCATTAGAGAACATACAGAGAAGAATGACTAAAATGATTTACTGTATAAGGAATCTCCCATATGAAGATAGACTTAAAGCCTTAAATCTCCACTCTCTGGAGAGACATAGAATGAGGGGAGATATCATTGAAGTGTATAAGTGGATGACGGGCATGAACAAAGGAGATGTTAATAAAGTACTGAGGGTGTCGAACCAGGTAAGAACCAGAAATAATGGATTTAAGTTGGAAAAATTTAGATTTAGAAAGGACATAGGTAAATACTGGTTTCCTAACAGAGTTGTGGATGCGTGGAACAATCTTACCAGTAGGGTGATCGAGGCTAGGACATTGGGTAGCTTTAAAAAGAGATTGGACAAATATATGAGTGGGAGGGGCTGGTGAAATTGCTGAAATGGTGTTAAATACAAATAAGCATGTGATAAATGGTTTGGAAACTGACTGCTTGAAGAATTGAGACACTTATGCAACATGTGGGAATCTTTACTGAAGAAACGTTTCGCCACACAGTGGCTTCATCAGTCCAATACAAAGCAGGAAGGCATAAGGAGAGGAGTTTGAGGTAATCAATCCCTCAGCCTGGAATCGATGTGTTCAGTCCCTCACTCACAAGAGTATTTGCTATACAGTAAAAAAAAAAATCTGGCGTTCTATGACTATCCTCCAAAATCCGCATCCACATCCGCATCCGGGAGGATGTCAAGATGTGACATCCGCAATCTGCATTGTACTATAAGCAGATATCCGCATTTGCATCCGCATCTGCAAAATAAGTAAGACATCCAAATACACATCCACATCCGTGGATATCTAAATTTTCACATCCGATACATCCCTACTCCACAGCTTGGAAGTTGAATTTGGGAGATTATGTAAAAGGAGGAAATTAAAAGTGAACATAAGAAAGAGCAAGGTAATAACAGTAACAAAATACTTACGCAATGAAAGATTGGATATCAGATTGGGAGGGAAGGAGTATGGAGGAAGCAGATGTGTTTGGATATTTGGGAGTTGACTCATTGGCAGATGGGTCTGTGAAAGATGAAGTGAATCATAGAATTGATGAGGATAAAAAGGTGGGTGGTGCAGTGATGCATCTGTGGAGATAAAGAACCTTATCCATGGAGGCAGAAAAGGGGATTGTACTAGAGTACAGCAATACCAACTCTGTTATGTGGGTGTGAAGCATGGGTTTTAAACATTGCATTGAGGAAGAGGTTGGAGGCAGTAGAGGTATCATGTTTTAGGGCAATGTGTGGTGTAAATTGTATGCAGAGAATTCAAACCGTGGAGATTAGGTGGTGTAGGATTACCAAAAGCTGGAGCAAAGTGAGATGACTAGAAAGGCAATAAATTTGGGGTAGAGGTCATCCAAGGAAGGATTAAAGGCAAGGGGTAAAATAGGTTTTGAGTGCAAACAGGCTTGTGTGGGCAAGTTAGGTCAGTGAACACAAGTGGTTTTAAAATGTGATGTGTTGTTGGAGTGTGAGCAAGGTTACATTTATGAAGGAATTCAGGAAAACCTGTTAGCTGGACTTATGTCCTGGAGGTAAATAAGACTGCCTACGCTCAGAAAGAGGGGTGGGGATGTCGTATTTCAGAAGTTTATCTGAACAGTGATGTCAACATTCCTCTAGCAAGACAATGATTGAATAAATGACCGTGAAAGTGTTTCTTCTTTGGGTCACCCTACCTTGACGAGAGACAACTGATGTGCTAATAATAATAATAATAATAATAATAATACTGCTTTGTAAAGAATAAGAGCTGAACTTGATAACAGATGACAAAGGAAGAGGGAAGACATGAGACTGCTTTACAAAATACTTGGAGGACTTTATGAGGTAAACAGGGTAAGACTGTACAAAAGGCAGGTAACAAGTACAAGGGTGCACATTTGTAATCTAAAAATAGGTTAGACCTTATTTTCTGTATCCATCACCACTCCACAAAAAATCTGACATATTTTCCAAGGAAATCATAACATGCATCATTCTTACTATATTTGATCAGTATTATAGGTATTCAAGTATTATAGTGTAAAATATAGTTCAGTAAAACCTCTCATTAATGGATTTCAGCAATTTTGGACAAATTGGCTAAAATCCATTAAGATGCTCAAATTGTCGAATAAAATGGACTTAAGTCTCTAGTTCTGCATTTTGTCCATAGTGATAGTGCCCAGTTGTCTTCTGAAGCACTGGGCCAAATCTGCAAATTTCATCGTTTGTCAGGTATGGGCCAGTGGCCACGTCCAGGACCTATCCGTTTTCATTGTTCCCTGAGCCATAGGCCACCTGTGCCAATTTATTGTTTGTGCTCACACACACTCATCATTCAGTCTCCAATTTTCCCTGGATTTAGAGCATTTTGTGTGACTTTATTAACATATTAAGTAAAGTGCAATTTACAATGGGGCATCTCAGTGGCATGGGTATGTGAAATCTTTGTCTTCTCAGTTATCTGTGTTTTCTAAATCCTCGACATCTCAGTTCTCTACATCATCTCAGCCATCTACATCTCGGCCACCTACACTATTTTAACTAGTAGAGCTTTACAGCTCTTCTGACTCTGAATAATTTATTCAACACTATCGATTACAGCGGTTTACACCTTGTCTCTCCACCACGAAAAGGTAAGTAGTATTACTGTAAAATACAGAGTACTATAAAATTACAATATTGTAGTACTATAGGCTACTATACTCTATATTCTTAGTGTCTGGTTGTCTTCTACATCAGCAGACCAAGTCCATTACTTCAGAAGACAACTGAACGATCGTGAAATTTTTCGTAGTTTGGGAGTTGTGGACACTTGGCATTATCGTACATTTCCTCCTTCCTGTTAGTCTGTTAATGAGAGGTTTTTTCTGTACATTAATTATTATGCAAGGTAGAATGCTAAATGTACATGTTGGGCGGAATATTTCTCAGTTTTGTACTTTAATCACACTTGATTTTTTTTAAGAGGAAAGTAAACACTTTCCCTGTGCCTGTGAAGATACACCTTTTCCAGAACTAATTCACAATTTTAAATGAGGCTTGTATCTACGCAATATTTTTGTCACGACGTTTTCTTGTTTTCCTAGGTGTATAATCGAATTATTGTTTAAGAGAGTCTAATCGTGAAATAATATTTGTTTGCTCCTTTGTTATTTCTGTACAACAGCTTTAATTTATAATATGTAGATAATGTTTAATATTCTGTTCCTATTCAATATTTCTGTAACATTATAAGTGGATGTTCTCTAATGAAGCAATGATTTTCTTTGCTTTCTTAATTTGAACAGGCCTAACACTGGGTTCAGGTAGCTGAAGGTGTGTTTCTTCTATAATAATTACTGCTAATTTAATGCTATGTTAATAGTTATTACTTTCTGCCTACAGAGCTAAAGCTATTGAAGATACACCTCTCTATGGCATCTTCCTTAAGCATTGTTTCTTACTGTAAATGCATGACATATGTAGGTGTTGTATCTCATGCTCCCAGACACTGCATGCAAACTGGGGTTCTGCATTCACGTAACACTTTTGTCATTTGATGTATATTAATAACTTTATTAATTTTGTCATTACCTTTCTGCTTAATATATACTGTATCTGTTATTAATTTCCTTGTATATTTATACTTTTGCTTTTAAGTGTACCAGTGAATTGATTAGCTAGCAGTCATTACCTCTGAATTGCTGTACAGTTTTTTTATTTTGTGGTATTTATCCTCAGCACTGAAGCACTTGCTTTGGTTTATTTATTGCAATGCTCAAAATATATTGCAGGTTAAAAAAGGAAGCTCTAAGAATATTAAGAAATAATTCGGAGGTGAAAAATTGGAATTGTGTATACAGTAATAGGTAAGGGAAAACTGGTATATTATTATAGGTAAGGGATCCTTTGTGGGGGTGACCTTAGCCCTTGCCTGCTTCCCTTTTTATGATCCTGGAGCACTTGTGGCTGCTGTTTTGTGGAGTTTGGATTTTTTGCATGGGTCAAGGGAAAAAGTTTATTTCACATTTGTTTGTATTCCTAGTTCGTGTGTTATCCAGTTTGATGTGCATTGGTTAGAAATGTTGAACAAAAATATAACCAGTGCAACATACATTCTTTTATAGCTTTTGAAACTATTGATTGATTTTGTAATACTGTAAAACATCTTAACCAGTTTAGTACAGATGCACTGATTAAAAAAATTTGTCTGATTCTTTGCAAATGTATATCACTCCTGCTCCTGACTTTACATATTTAGATACAGTACAGTAGTACCATTAAAATAAATGAATTATTTTGTTGTCAGAAGTTAAGACATCAATCATGGCAAAAAGTGGTGATTACTCATTATGAATTTTCACAGTAAAAACTCTTGATCTACCTGTCTCGGTGTTGCTGCTGCTGCTGCTTAGGGTTTCTTTTTACCTATTCCACACCTTTCTATATTATTTTTAATATGTTGCCAAAGATAGCAACTTATATTTTAATATTACTATTGATTAGTGAGTCAGTAATCTGAAATTATTTTCATAGAAGATCCATCCCATGTACATGTATATTAAACACTTAATATATATTGGTGATATTCTATTGCTAAATTTTTATCATTAATCAATAAGTATTTACTCTATCACCATATAAGCAGTTTTTCGTGCAGTTTCTTAGATTCTCTTTACATAAAGCAATCATAACTTGATTCTCATATTCCTTCTTAATCTTGCAAAATAGAAAACATGCAAGTTCATATTTGTTGAAATTGTTGATGAGCAACTTGAAATTGTTTAACCTCCCAAGATATGGCCATGTTTTAATAATACATATAGGGTAAAATGTATTTAAAATGTTAATGCTCAGGTAGGATAAATTTTTTAAAAGCTGGAAAGCTGAAAATTTTAGGCATTGAATGACTAACGGAGATTTATTGAAGCTCAACTAGTCTTGGAGTTTTGAAAGAACATTAGAAAAACTGTTTTGAACTGTGCTGGAGAATTTAATAATTTTAACATAATCAGAGGATTGTACTTAGGAGCAGTATTGAAAGGCAGGTTGAGGTTTCCATTAATTTTTAAAATGCAATGAAATTTTAATATAGTACAGTATTTGTAATGTATGTAAAAGGATGAATTATTGAGTGCCTGAAAGTTGAGACTGTTGGATGATTCAAAATATATTAGTGTTCTGTACAGTTGGCCGCTGATTAACCCTTTGACTGTCGAAGGGCCAAATCCTGAAGTTGCTTCTGGTGTCGCAAAATATTCGAAAAAAAAAAAATTATTTTTTCTTATGAAATGATAGAGAATCTTTTCCCGATTGTAAAGACACCAAAAAAACGAAATTTGATGGAAAACTGACGGAATTACGCTCTCGCGAAGTTAGCGACTTCGGCGATATTTAAAAATCGGCAATTTCGCCCACTTTGAGCCCTATTTTCGGCTAATTCCGTTATTCCAGTCAACCAAACTCGTAACTATTTCTTCAGAACTCTATTTTTTCTATCGATTGAGTACAAGAAACTGCCCATTTACCGATTTCAACTACCCAATAACATGGTCAGAAATTTGCAATTTGGCCAATTTCATGAAAATTAAAAAATATGACAATTTCAAAATAAGGTCCAGAATGAACAATGCAGACATTCCTGGCTCTAAAATAACATTTTCTTTGTTCATCAGTCATGTCTCCAGGTCCCTGTGATATTACTCTTGCTTTTTATTTTGAAATTTTATTCAAACAAAAAATAGAAGATTTACTGTTATGCAGACTACTGCAATACTGTAATAATTGTAAAAATTACATCAACCCATTCATGACTGCGTATTAGAATGGCTATTTGGACATTTATTGGACAATGACATCATTTGTTCACTTTTGAACATCGGCAAAAATCAAACATTTCCTGTACTTTGTGCTCCATTTCCAGGTTCTTTTTATAGTAAAATTAATCAAAATCACCTCCATTTCTATAATATAGTTTCCATTCTATCAAATGAGACCAAGAAAACGAGAATACAACCACAAATACTATACGAAAATAGACCACAAAGTCGGCATTTTAATTAAAAAAAACGGTTGGAGTTTTTTTTTTCTCATTATGCACTGCGTGCTCCAGGATTTTTTTTATGTGGTGCACACTGACCACACAGACCCATTCTCTCACATGTGGGCCTACTAGCTTTCTCCTGCCTGATTTGAAGCCGCTAGAATTTATGAGTATATAACGTCAAACACGGTACCTCGCAAACGTATATATACGGCCGCGACAGTCAAAGGGTTAAGACAGTAGTTACATTTCTTATAACAGCAATTACTCAAAAAATCATCAAAAATTAATTAAAGAACAAATGGGAACAACAGGATACATTTCTGGAAATTCCCAAAAAAGTAAAAAAAATTTTTCTTAAATCTTTGTAATGTGTCAAGTCTCAAAACTGATAGTTTTCCATTTCTTGCATTATAGTTGTTGTTGTTTGTTGATTAGAAATGTGTGGAGAGGGTTGATGTCACCCTGTATACCACATACAAGTTTGTAGATGAATGGTTCAGAGAACCGACATGTTGATAAATTAGACACATGTGCAACTCTTGGGTATCTTTATTGAGGAAACGTTTCGCCACACAGTGGCTTCATCAGTCCATACGTAGGAGAAACTTGAAGAACAGAAGGAGAATGAGGTAATCAGTCCCTCAACCCTGAGTCGATGTGTTCAGTCCATCAATCTTGAATAGAATACGGCATATGAGCTGCTTCTCCGCTCATATGCCGTATTCTATTCAAGATTGATGGACTGAACACATTGACTCAGGGTTGAGGGACTGATTACCTCATTCTCCTCCTGTTCTTCAAGTTTCTCCTATGTATGGACTGATGAAGCCACTGTGTGGCGAAACGTTTCCTCAATAAAGATACCCAAGAGTTGCACATGTGTCTAATTTATCATACCACATACAAACATGAAGCTCCGAGAAGAAAACTGATGAACTCACCAGTGAGCGAAAATTGTGTTTTCTGTACAAAATGTTCATCAGTCTTTAAAATGACACCAATTTGATCAAAACTGTACAGTGGAACCTCGACTTACGAGTTTAATCCGTTCCATTACCTAGCTTGTAACTCAATTAGCTCATATGTCAGATCAATTTCCTCATTTAAAGTATGTAATTGAAATGCCATTAATCCGTTCCAGCGGAATTCCTGCTCTCGGGAGGTAGGACAAAATACTTCAACATAGCAACTCTACGGCTTGCTTATCACAATTGATCTAACATGACGTAATAAACAATATAAATACGTAACATAGAACCATGATATATACTCTAGAATGAATAAAATATGTCACGTGATTGGTGGTGACCATTCCTGCTCTAACCATATCTTCCCACGCTCTAATTATAAGAGAAAATGGAGTGTTGGTGAGGCTAACTGCATTAGATCACTAGTTTCATAAGGAAAACACTGAAACAATGTATTTATAAATAAGAAATATTGTATAAAAACATGAACATAATAGAGAATGTAAAGAAATAAACTGGTTTTATAAAGTATACGTACATATTTACCTTGGAGAAGAGATGCTGGTGGAGTGGTATATGCTGTTAGTGGCCCTATAAACCCCAACAGTATTGGAGGAGTTTGTTTTGTTTCACCATTTTTCTATCTCTTAATTGCTTAACTTACTTGCTACACTCTTAATTCTACACTTTATCGCTGAACTTAACTGCTACAATTTGCTGTTTATTTATTTATTTTTTTATTTTTTGCTTTTCGCTGATTTACTTGCTACACTCTTAATGCGACAACCCACAACCCGCACACCTCGCTTATGTTTATGATTTCGTGTTTTAATTCCATGGACATCATCCTCTTTTTTTTCTCATCACTGTCCTTTGCACATACTTTCTTAGGACCCATGGTTAGAAAAAAAGAAATTTGGCAAAGTAACTGCACAAAACGCAGTCAAAACACGAGAAATTCCATGGCGAGGTAAACACGTGCACTGCTCAGCAGATATTGTGGTGTTTGCTGCGCCAACTAGTGGTGGCGTTCTGAAGCTTGCTCGTTATTATTATTATTATTATAATGGGGGAAGTGCTAAACCCATAGGATTACACAGCGCCTGTGGAGGGGGGGGGATGATGGAAGGTATTCAGGCTTAATTTTGGGAACTGGAACCCCTCACCAGCATCAAGGAACCTCCCTTGAAGGGTAAGCTTGCTAGCAACTTGGATTTTGGCTCGTAGCTGAGCAAAAAATCGACCGAGTGACAGCTTGTATCTCAAAAAACTCGTATGTTGGGGCACTCGTAAGTCGCGGTTCCACTGTATGTTTTTTTTTCTGAGATATTGTTGCAAACATGTCACAGAAGTTTATGGGTGATCTCAAAAGTAACATTTGTCGAGTTCGTTGTTTTTTTAGTATTGCAAAGGTTTGCAGGCGATTTTCACAAGTGACATTTGGTGAGTTCATTTTTCTTCTCAGCGCCATATAACAGGCAGTTCCCACTGCCATCATGACAATAACAATCACTTGTAAACATCAGTAAAAATATCACATATTACTGGCCATAAGACAAGGTTTACTAAATAAATGTGCTCAGAGTAATGCTCCCATAATGAGTGCAAGGTATCAAAACAAATGCGAAAAAAATAATCAAGATCACAAAAACTTTCTCAGATTATCACTGTCCTGTTCTTATTGTTGAGTTTAAGGGTTGTGATGGCCCAAAGATCAGTGTGTCCATCTCACTGTTGTGACATTGACTACTTCACTGCTTTTGTAAATATAAGCTATTTAATTAATATTAATTTTGTTTAAACATGCAAGGTTTCAGGTATGTCTTGCTACTTCTTACATTTAGGTCACACTACACATGCATATACAAGCATATATTTACACACCCCTCTGGGTTTCTTCTATTTTCTTACTAGTTCTTGTACTTGTTTATTTCTTATCTCCATGGGGAAGTAGAAGAGAATTCTTCCTCCATAAGTCATGCAAGTCGTAAGAGGTGACTAAAATGCTGGGAGCAAGGGGCTAGTGACCCCTTCTCCTGTATACATTACTAAATTTAAAAGAGAAACTTTTGTTTTTCTTTTTAGACCACCCTGCCTCGGTGGGATATGGCTGGTTTGATGAAAAAAAAAATTTTGAAATAAAATTAAAATGAAGTATCATTTCCTTTGCTTGTTCAATAATAAAAATAATAATAAAGCATAGAGGGGGAGGAGGAGGGAAGGAAGAGCAGATGTAGATAGTTCCGACACCCTCACACGTCTTTATTTATTTACCACAAAATGCGAGTTTATCAACTAAATTGACGGCTATATATAGGCAGGAAGAGGTGGAGGTAGTAGTAGTGGTAGTAGTAGTAGTAGTAGTAGTACAAGAATTGTATATAATACCGACAGGATGAAATGACACACGCACAACACCCGGGCATCCCCACCGTAGACGTTTCGCCATCCAGCCAGCCACTGGATGGCGAAACGTCCACAACAAAGACAACCAGACGCCGCACATGTGTCTAATTTCATCAGTAGATGTAGTAGAAGAAGAAGAGGTAGTAGTAGTGGTAGTGGTAGAAGTGGGAAATAAGGAAGACGAGCCAGTCAAATACAAAGGAAGGGGAGCACTGCAAGAGAGCTAGAAACCCACAGAGGGAGAGCAAGCGCACCGAGGTGCGTGAAAGGGGAAGTGGTGAAATAAAATAAAGAAGGAACAGAAACACGAGACAGGAGAGAGAAAGACAACCCAGAGGAGAAAAGGAGAGAGGAAAGGGGAAGAGGAAGAAGAAAAAGAAGAAGAAGAAGAAGCCGTCCTGCTCCTTCTCTGTTAGTGTGACTTTGTCAATGGTCCAAGTCGGACCGAAACGTCGTCGTAAGCTTCTGTCTTTTATGTGCGGGTTATTTGAGTATTGACGTCTATTGTATGTGAAGTAGTTACTGCATACACACATCCAGGTTCCTTTCATTTTTTTAACCTTGACTATACAAAGGAAAAGATGCAGAGGATATATGAACTGGTGGTAGTCACTCTTACGGACAGTGCAAGATCTGTGAAGCCAGAATATGCAAATCATTTATCACAAAATGGTTTTAACACCCAAACTAATGCACAGAATATATACATTAGGTATTGTATTCACATATTTAGTGTCCTCATTATAACCTTTATTATGAAAAGGAAGGAAACCCTCTCAATTTGTATACAAACATCTCCAGTATGCTCACATTTTATCCCCAGTGATGCAAAGGACATGAAAACATTGCACGTATTGACTGGTATGCAGGAAACGGCTAATTTAGTCACAGCAGTGTGTAGTTACAGTGAAATTATCAGTAATTATCCTTCCTGTACTGCCTTTTAGAGTGTGATGGAAAAAATTTCACAATTTCTCAGTGGTCTTGTGAAAATGTACTAATGGACCGTATCTTAATCGACGATCTACTATACTATAAAAATGCTTGTGTGTGTAAAAATTATAAGTAATCTTAGGTTTTTTATAGGTTTCCTTTTTTAACTCATAATTTTTTTTTTGAGGGGAGGGGCAGTTTTTACTCTTATTTTTAGAAGATGGTCATAGTTGCCCATTAAAGTCCTGCCATGAGGATATAAAAAATTTTCTTTTTCTGTTTTTTTCAGTTTTGTTTTAAGTATCTGTTGAAGCAATTACAGTCTCAGTAATGTTCATTGGGTTGTATGAGCTGTGTGTCTGTTTCATGCCAAACATCAAAGGAATTTGCTATCATTGACTACCTGCAGTACAGGATTTTTTTTTTAAATTTAAAGTTTTTTTTTTCCTAAAAAGCCATCTCCTGCCTAGGCAGGGTGAACCAAAGAAGGAAACACATTCACTGTCATTCATCAATCATTGTCTCAGGCTCCTCACTCCTATATAATGTTATCCCTCCCTGTCCCATGCCTTCCCTTTATCACTAATATTCAACAACTCCTCAGAATATTATCTCCATCTTTCCAGTACCTCCACCTCCCCATCTAAAATCTCCCCTCTTGCATTAAGTCCGCTCTCCTTGCTTCCTCACCTTATTGATCTTTCTCCAAAACAGCTTCATATTCTAAGCAAAATTTGCTGACGAAGACTTGCCTATTTTCTCATTGGTTATCCTTTTGCACTACCTTACCACTCTTGCCACCTCCTCCTTCCTCCATCTCCTATTTTCACATTGCAAAAACCTCATATACTAATTTTTCACTCTTATTACCTCATCATCCCTCTTCCCACCTGTACTTGCCCTTCTATACCCACAAACCTTTGCTGTTCACTCTAGCAATGCATTCTTAAATTTACCACATACCTCCTTGACCTCTTCTTTATTTCCTGCACTGTCTCTAGTCCACCTTTTTCCTTCCAATTGCTTATCTCTTTCCAAAACTGTCACTATCCTTAATTCATTTACTTTCACTTCCCTCTTAACCATTACTGTCAATCTCCTTGTACTCCATCTACCCCTTACTCTTACTGTATTTACCACTGAATAATGATCTGACATACCTTTTACTTCTCTAAAAGCATGCACATTCTTAAGTCTACCAATTAACATTTTATTTACTAATATATACATAGTCTATTAAATCACTATCATTGCACCCTGTATCATACTTTGTATACTCGCTTATCCTCTTTTCCACAAAATAGTACCTATTGCCATATCTCTTTCACATAACTGCACTCCAGACTTAGCAACTACACCCTCTACAACTCTCTCACCCACTTTAACATTTACATCCCCATAACAATAATTCTATCATTTGGCTCAAAACTCCCTAATCATTCACTCAGCACCTCCCAAAATCTCTTCTGTGTTCCTCTTGCCTACCAGGTGCATGTACACTATTACCCTAAAGATCTTGTGTAAAGCTCCTCTATATAGTGTAATTTTTTGTTAATGGGATTGAAAAAGTACATCTAAAATTGAAAAGCACATGGAAAGGCCTTCATGGTATACATTGTTCAATTTTGGATGCACTTTTTTGTCAATCATATTTGCAAAAAAATCACACTATATATAGAGGAGCTTTCTATGAGAGCTGACTATAACTCACTAATTTCATCCCATCTATATTCTATCCCACATAATTCTTGAGTTTATACACTTAGTTCCTCTTTTCTTTCCATAATAGGCATTTCAATATTACCATTATTCCTTCCTTAGCTCAGATTTTCTTGGATACACCTGACCTACAGTGCCCGCAAAATTAATCCGGGCCTCCTCTTTATTATTACAGAAATCATTGAAAAGAAACAGTACAATCGTAGAGCAAAAACTGTAATTGTGCTTACATTAATATTTTGTCATCTTCCTTTTGGCCTTCATGAGCAATTGAAGCTGTTTGGGCATGTGTTCACTCACATTCCCGAAGTAATCAGTGGATGACTGATTAACCTAAATGTCCTTGATCTGTTGCTTCAGGCACAACATGGATGAAATGTGGCAAGATTCCATCTTCTTTTTCATGATATTCCAGACATTCTCAATGGGATTAAGGTCTAGACTATTCCCCGGCCACTGTGTAACCTCAATATTTTTCTCAGCAAGCCACTTGGTTATTTTTTTGGGGGGGCCTTGTGATGGGGTGCTATCATTCATAAAGGTGATGCATCCTCCATTATAAACAGTATAAAGCAGTCCGGATTCATATTGTGTATTTGATGCTATACCTCAACTGAATGTTTTTTGGCATTATCTGTCAACTCTTGATTTAATATCACTTTCCAGTGTGCCTGCATATGGCAGTGAAGTAAGGTGTTCTGTTGTATTGTTCTACCCCAAGATACCTTGGATTTGGAGCTGTATTTAGTGCTATATAATTTTGTGCCAAGTAGATAAATATGGATCATGTAAAGATGAATAGTGAGGAAAAAAGTTGTATATTGGCTTGGAGACAAGAAAACGTCACCATAAAGGAAATTTGTTACTGTACTGGACGAACAAAGTTCAGCATAATGGTGTTGCTGCTGCTGCCCATGTCCTCCCACCAGATATCGTTCCAACTACACAACCCCCATACTGGATGGCCAAGGAGGATGTCTAAAGACAGACAGACACAGATAGACACAGACAGACACACAGGAAGTGGAATAGCCTAGCAAGTGATGTAGTGGAGGCAGGAACCATACATAGCTTTAAGACGAGGTATGACAAAGCTCAGGAAGCAGAGAGAGAGGACCTAGTAGCGATCAGTGAAGAGGCAGGGCCAGGAGCTGAGTCTTGACCCCTGCAAGTATTAAAAACCATTTGTCTCCATTCACTCCTATCAAACACGCTCAAGCATGCCTGCTGGAAGTCCAAGCCCCTCGCACACAAAACCTCCTTTACCCCCTCCCTCCAACCCATTAGGAGAAAGGAAATATAAAATATATAACAAGGGAATTCATTACCTGTGAATATAAAAGAAACACTGTTTATAAATTCAAGTCTCTTCTTAAAAATCACTTACTCACCCTCAACTAAATAAATACTGAATAATTGTATCTCATAAATGTTTACCCTGTGACCCAATCAAACTTTGTTATTTTTAATTACAATACCTAACAGAACACTCCATTCTACTGAATGCACACCTCTTCAAGGGGGGCTCCTTGGCGTGGTGAAGAGGCCCTTGGTCTGAGGAATTAGACCTGTCGGTCTTCTTCCTCAGACCGAACCTAATTACCCCCCATTCTCCCCTCCCCTATCCCATCCTCCCCTTTTTCCATTCCTCCTCCTCCTCCCCACCCCTCCCTTTTGCCCTTCCTCTTTTTGGCCTTTGGGATTTCTCCCACATTTCGCCCATTTCACGCCGGACCAACTCCGGTCCTACTCCTAAACGCCAACGTCAATCTCCTGATGATGCTCCTTCGTTACCTTCCCATTCTACTCGGAAAAGACCGACACGTCAAGCACTCCCTCTCCACGCTCAGTTTCGGACCACACAATGGACTAAATTCTTTACTTTAAGACCGACTTCTTCTTCTGCCTACCTTTCTGACCATAGTATTGGCAAAGCGCTCCTGCGTCATGTTGGTAGAGATATTTCATTTCATGCTCTCAAGAGCGGTACGAGCATCGTCACTGTCCAGAATGCTACCCAAGCTCATGATCTTTCTCTCCTTTCGAATATCGATACTACTCCTATCACTATTGAAAAACATCTTTCTCTCAATTTTTGTAGTGGTACTGTCATTCTGCCCCATACCATAGTCCAACAGAATTTCCAGTCATGTGGCAATGACATTCTTGAACAGCTGGAACTCCAGGATCTCCCAATCCTCAAAGTAGACACTTACGTCCTTCCTGCCCGGGGGCGGAGACGTTACCCTTGCAATGTGGCTCGTTTAACTTTTGACAGCCGAGAACTCCCGTCCTCTGTATATGTCGCGGGACATCGGTTACAAGTTCGAAAGGTGATACCTACACCGCAACAATGTAGAAATTGCTGGCGTTTTGGTCACCCAGCGAAATATTGCAGATCTATGGCCGAATGCCCAGTCTGTGGTGCCGATGACCATTCTAATACATCTTGCAGTCAACCTCCATCTTGTCTTAATTGTAATGAAGCTCACCCTTCGTACTCCCGCCGTTGCCAGGTCTACTTAAATGAACATGAAATTCGTTACCTCAAAGAGGCAGAAGGTCTCCCTTATGCTATGGCAGTTACTCATCTCCGCCTCCAAGGGAGACTACCCCGTGTTTCTTATTCTCGTGTTTCCAAACATCCCCCCACTTCTGGGGTCCCATCTTCTGCAGCCTCCTCTGTTGTTACCCCTCCCATAGCCACTCCGGCATCTAATCCTTTTGCTGTCCTTGGCTCTGACGTCCCGACTACAACTCAGTCTGTTCTCACATCTTCGCGTCCTTCCTCACAAGCCCCAGTATCGACAAGACCTCGTACGACACCTAATACCAATCGCCCCTCTACTTCTCAGAAGTCCAAAAAATCCACATTGCTCAAATCTTCTTTGCCCCTTCCTTCCCTTCTTCCACCTCCACACTTTACCTTTCCAGTCTCTGTACCTAGTTCTTCCCCTCTCTCTGGCTCTATTACAAGTGTGGAGATTCACCCTCCTCCTCGTACTATGCCTTCCACCCCCGTCCCCTCCCAAGTTTCTCCCTCTTCTGCCACCTCCCAGGTTTCTGCCTC
The DNA here is from genome assembly GCF_038502225.1 of Cherax quadricarinatus. Taxonomy (NCBI): domain Eukaryota; kingdom Metazoa; phylum Arthropoda; class Malacostraca; order Decapoda; family Parastacidae; genus Cherax; species Cherax quadricarinatus. Next base: position 7,526,150 of record NC_091314.1, on the reverse strand, counting down.
TTCTGTCTCCCCCCACACTTCATCTCCAGTCCCTTACACTCTTCCCTCCCCCTCTACTTTAGTACAGTCCATTACTGTCCCAATCTTTACTCACCCTCCTCCTTCTATCTCCAATATGATCTCCCATACATCTTTGAATTCAGAAACACTTGAAGCCATTTCAGAATATATTGCAGAGACTAAACCTTCAATGGACACTGATTCACTTCCTGTTCCTTCTCTTCCCTCTCCTCCATCTTCACAACCCCATTCTTCGCAACGCTCCGTTCCTTCGCTGCTTGAACGTCTTCCAATGCCACCACACGTTGACTTTTCTAACCCCTCTAGTCCGTAGGTGCTTTTACCTACAGATTCCTGGTATTTTCTTCATCACCAATCATGGCCTATTTACAGTGGAATATCCACGGCCTCAGGGGTAATCGGGGTGAGCTTCAGATGTTGTTTTCCAGGTTTTCCCCTGTTGGTGCTTGCTTACAAGAACCAAAATTACACTCGGCTGTTTTCCAACCTATCTCAGGCTATAATTTATTGTATTCTTCGGATCCTTTCTCAGATGGGACCTTTAATGAAAGTGCCCTTCTTCTACGCAATGATATTCCGTACTGTCAACTATTTGTCCATACCTCACTGCATTACACTGCAGCCCGTATCCACTTGAATAAGTGGTTTACAATATGTTCTTTATATCTCTCTCCTTCTCGAGCATTTTCTATCCCAGACTTTGCCTTTCTTGTTTCATCCTTACCACCACCACTTCTGTTACTTGGTGATTTTAATGCCCACCATTTCCTCTGGGGGGGGTCTCATTGTGACTCACGTGGCATCCAGTTGGAGGCTTTTCTCGCCTCTCACCCCCTCCATGTTTTAAATACGGGTACTCCCACCCATTTTTATCCTCGTACTCGTACTCTCTTGCATCGATCTATCAGTCTGCTCTTCCTTCACTGCACTAGACTTCACCTGGTCTGTTCTACCGGACTTACATGACAGCGATCATTTTCCAGTCATTCTTACTTCTCCTTCCTATTCACCACCTTTCCGTAGCCCTCGTTGGCAATTTGATCGGGCAAATTGGGATCTTTACTCACGCCTCAGTGCTTTTAGTGAGGTTCCTTCTTCATCCTCCATTGATGAGCTCCTACACATCTTCTCGACGTCAGTTTATACCGCAGCTTCTCATTCTATACCCCAAACCTCAGGCAGGCATTCTCAGAAGTGTGTGCCTTGGTGGTCTCCTGCTTGTGCTCGTGCAGTACGTTTGAAACGCGCTGCATGGGGCAGGTACCGGTACAATAGAACCGCTGAGAGACTTCTTAATTTTAAGCAGAAGCGTGCGATCGCTCGCCGTGTCATCCGTGAAGCTAAACGCACTTGTTGGCGAGACTATGTTTCCACCATCACCTCTGCTTCTTCTATGAGTGCAGTCTGGAAAAAAGTGAGGAAATTGAGTGGTAAATACTCTCCTGACCCGGCTCCTGTTCTACGGGTCGCTGGTGTTGATGTAGCAAACCCTCTCAACGTTGCCATTGAACTTGGCACACATCTGGTCCGTATTTCCCGAGGGCTCCATCTATGCCCCTCGTTTCTTTCCTCAGAGTCTGCCAGAGAGTTAGTACCCTTGGACTTTTCTTCTCTCAGAGAAGAACAGTATAATGTGCCTTTTACACTTCAAGAACTAGAAGCAACGCTCTCAGCTTGCCGATCATTGGCAGCTGGGCCTGACGACATTCATATTCGTATGTTACAACATTTACATCGGTCAGCTCTTGTAGTCCTCTTACACCTCTTCAATCTTATTTGGGCACAACGAGTTCTTCCCCAGCTGTGGAAATCTGCCATTGTTCTCCCTTTCCGCAAACCGGGTACTACAGGACATGATGCCTCCCACTATCGTCCCATCGCTCTTACTAGTGCAGTTTGCAAAGTGATGGAACGTCTCGTAAATCGACGTTTAATGTGGTATTTAGAGACACACAACAGTCTCTCCGCTAGTCAATATGGCTTTCATAAGGGTTGTTCTACCATAGACCCCTTACTATGCTTGGATACGTATGTTCGTAATGTCTTTGCGAATAATCACTCAGTTATTGCCATATTTTTTGACCTTGAGAAGGCATATGACACAACTTGGAGGTATAATATTTTGGCCCAGGCCCATTCCTTAGGCCTCCGAGGCAATCTACCATCCTTCCTTAAGAACTTTTTAACTGACAGACATTTCCGTGTTTGAGTCAATAATGTTCTTTCCCCGGACTTCGTCCAAGCTGAAGGTGTCCCTCAGGGATGTGTTCTAAGCACAACACTTTATTCTCCTTGCTATAAATGATTTGGCCTCTGTTCTTCCACCCAATATTTGGTCATTACTCTATGTTGATGACTTCGCTATTGCTTGTGCAGGCGCTGACTGTCATCTTATTGCAGTTTCTCTCCAGCATGCGGTCGACCGTGTTTCCACTTGGGCCACCACGCATGGGTTTAAATTTTCAAGTACCAAAACTCACCAAATTACTTGCACTAGACGCTCTGTTATCTCCGATCATCCTTTGTATCTCTATGGCTCCCGTATCCCTGAACGTGATACAGTCAGGTTTCTAGGCCTTCTCTTTGACCGTAGGTTATCCTGGAAACCTCACATTACCTCTCTGAAGGCAACTTGTCACAGCCGGCTAAACCTTCTTAAAACCCTTGCTCATCTTTCCTGGGGAGCTGATCGTCGAACTCTGCTTCGCCTACATTCAGCCCTCGTTTTATCGAAACTCGATTATGGTGACCAGATTTATTCCGCGGCCTCTCCTGCTACTCTCTCTAGCCTTAACTCTATCCATCACCAAGGATTACGTTTGTGCCTTGGTGCTTTTTGCTCTTCCCCTGTTGAGAGCCTCTATGCAAAGCGAATGTTCCATAATTGTCAGATCGGCGTGATGCCCATTGCCTTCGCTACTATGTACGCTCTTACGATCTACACAATCCTTCCATTTATAGAATGGTCACCGATATTAGTAGACATTCTTTATTCGTTCGCCTCCCCTGTTTGCTCCGTCCCTTTTCTCTTCGCCTACATTCACTCTTGTCTTCCCTTCAGTTACCACCTTTATATGTTCATGTAGCATCTCACTTTTCCCTACCCCCCTGGGAAGTTCCAGCTGTTCGGGTCTGTTCTTTCTCACTCCCTTGCTCGAAAGCTCAACTGCCTATGGTGGCTTCCTGCTCTCTTTTTCTTGATCACTTCCACTCCCATTCTCATGCCACCGCTGTGTACACAGATGGCTCTAAGTCTTCAGACGGCGTCGGATTCGCAGCAGTGTTTCCGGACAGCGTCGTGCGGGGGCATTTACTATCTTCGGCTAGCATTTTTACTGCTGAACTGTATGCCATTCTTGCAGCACTTATTTGTATCGCATCTATGCCTGTGTCATCATTTGTGGTAGTTTCAGACTCCCTTAGTGCTCTACAGGCTATACGAAAATTTGATACATCTCACCCCCTAGTTCTCCATATCCAACTTTGGCTACGCCGTATCTCTACGAAGCATAAAGATATTATTTTTTGTTGGGTCCCTGGTCATGTTGACGTACAGGGCAATGAACAGGCAGACATTGCTGCGCAGTCAGCAGTACATGACCTACCAATTTCCTATAGAGGTGTTCCATTTCTGGACTATTTTGCTACAATAGCTGCCCACCTTCGTGCCCGTTGGCAACAACGTTGGTCAACTCTGCTTGGTAACAAACTTCATTCTATTAAACCGAGCATAGGTTACTGGCCGTCTTCTTGTCATCAGTGCCGTGGTTGGGAGACCACTCTCTCCCGTCTTCGCATTGGCCACACTCGTCTTACTCACGGGTATCTCATGGAGAGGCACCCTGTACCTCTCTGTGAGCAGTGTTAAGTTCCAGTATCGATTAGCCACATTCTGTTAGACTGCCCTCTCTATCAACGAGCACGCAGAATTTACCTCCAACGCCGTCTTCGTTCTACTACTCTCTCTTTACCTTCCCTTCTTGCTGATGGACCCTCCTTTAATCCTGACTCTCTCATTGACTTCTTGACAACGACTGATTTACTCCACAAACTCTGATGATGATACCTTACGCACTCCCCTCAGCCCTTTCTAGCTCAGTCTCTTGCTGCCCTTTACCCTTTCACCATCCACTGCTCCGCTGTTATCCGTAACCTATTACTCATCCACCTCCCTTTTGCCACCTGATGCCCTCGCTTCCTTCCTGCCCTGCAGCGCTGTATAGCCCTTGTGGCTTAGCGCTTCTTTTTGATTATAATAATAATAATACTGAATGCACAGCAACATAGTAAATGACAATATGATCTGTCCTTGAAATACTCATTTGTGCTTAATTGTTATTTGTTTAATGTTTACCACTGAATATATCATCTCTTAGTTAATCTTAAGTTAATTTTAAGCCTACCCATAATGCTCTGCATACAAGGGGCTTTGGCATGTTACACTTAACCACTGTATTTCCTTGTACTTCTATGTATCATGTTCAAATTAATAATAAATAAATAAAAATAAAAATAAATATAGGGAAGGTGGCAAGAGTAGGCCTGTTGAAGCAGTGACGTCACAACAGTTGTGTGCCATTATAAATACAAAGTGTAGCCCACCGAATGTGAAGTGTATTCTATCATAAGTGAAAAGTGAAATCACTTGAGGAACGCGGGATGTATGAGCATATATGGTTATAAACATCACGGGTGAAGGATTTTCAAAATAGTGATACAAGGCCTATGTACAACGGCTACATCATCAGCATCTGGCTACTTGTCATCGCGCCGCTGCCAGCGCAAGTATTGCTCACCTATTGAGGTTGCATGTCAGATTCTGGTCTCTGCACCACTGTTAGATACTGGTCACTCACTCCCGCAAGCTATTACCAGAATTACAGTAGAAATAGCATAGATAATGTGAAGATAGGGTTGACGAGAGTGTGAGGAGTAAAGCGGTCTAATGAGAGAGAACGTCAGACACTTGTTGAAGATGAGACAAGCTAAATTTTACAACCTAGTTACTTTCAACATTTTATAAGTAGAATTGATAAGTGTTAGAATGACTGTTGGTAAGTTTTAGAATTACTGGTATTTATTAGCAGTATGAATACTTAGAAGCGGGGGAGCACGCATGCACGCACGCGCACACACACACACAGACACACACACACACACACACACACACAGACACACACACACAGACACACACACACAGACACACACACACAGACACACACACACAGACACACACACAGACACACACACACAGACACACACACACAGACACACACACACAGACACACACACACACAGACACACACACACTAAGTTTTAGAATTACTGGTATTTATTAGCAGTATGAATACTTAGAAGTGGGGGCGCACGCGCGCGCGCACACACACACACACACACACACACACACACACACACACACACACACACACACACACACACACACACACACACACACACACACACACACACACACACACACACAGATATATCATAATCTACACTTGGAAAATCCTGGAAGGAATGGTTCCGAATCTGCACACAGAAATCACTCCCTACGAAAGTAAAAGACTGGGCAGGCGATGCAAAATGCCCCCAATTAAAAGTAGGGGCACCACTGGTACACTAAGAGAAACACCATAAGTGTCCGGGGCCCAAGACTGTTCAACAGCCTCCCACCAAGCATAAGGGGGAATTGCCAATAAGCCCCTGGCTGCCTTCAAGAGGGAGCTGGACAGATACGTAAAGTCAGTGCTAGATCAGCCGGGCTGTGGTTCGTACGTTGGACTGCGTGCGGCCAGCAGTAACAGCCTGGTTGATCAGGCCCTGATCCACCCGGAGGCCTGGTCGTAGACCGGGCCGCGGGGGCATTGATCCCCGGAATAACCTCCAGGTAGACCTTATGGTTTTTAACCTGGGAAATTAAAAGTAATAAGCTATATAACACTGGTTAGTGTAAAGTATCTAAGAATTATGACCAGCACGGATTTCCAGCCGGAGAAAACAATACAAGTGCGAAATCATCGCAGTGCCTCTGGCACCAACAGGCTGGTTGACAGTGGGGTCATTAGGGAAACCTGGCTTCATGTCGGGCTGAGTATGTATGTGTTTGTTGCACAAGTACAGGTCATGTTTTATAATTTTGTGTGTGTGTGTGTGTGTGTGTGTGTGTGTGTGTGTGTGTGTATGTGTGTGTGTGTGTGTACTCGCCTAGTTGTACTCCCCTAGTTTGGTTGCATGGGTCGAGTCACTGACTGCTGTTAGGTCACTTTTCCTGCTCCATGAGCTTTATCATACCTATTCTTAAAGCTGTGTATGGATCCTGCCTCCACTACATCACTTCCCAGACTATTCCACTTCCTGACTACTCTGTGACTGAAGAAATACTTCCTAACATCCCTGTGATTCATCTGAGTCTTCAACTTCCAATTGTGACTCCTTACTTCCAACTGTATACTCACCTAATTCTGGTTGCAGGGGTCAAGACTCAGCTCCTGGCCCCGCCTCTTCACTGACCGCTACTGGGTCCTCCATCTCCCTGCTCCATGAGCTTTATCATACCTCGTCTTAAAACTATGTATAGCTTCTGCCTCCACTACATCGCTTGCCAGACTATTCCACTTCCTAACAACTTTGTGGCTGAAATACTTCCTAACATCCCTTTGACTCATCTAAGTCTTCAGCTTCCAATTGTGACCCCTTGTTTCTGTGTCCCATCTCTGGAACATCCTGCCTCTGTCCACCTTGTCTATTCCATGCGGTATTTTGTATGTTGTTATCATGTCTCCACTGACCTTCCTGTCCTCCAGTGTCATGAGACCGATTTCCCTTAATTCATAAGACATTCCCCTTAGCTCTGGAACCAGCCTTGTTGCAAACCTTTGCACTTTCTCTAATTTCTTGACGTGTGTGTGTACTCGCCTAGTTGAGGTTGCAGGGGTCGAGTGTGTGTGTGTGTAAGCGTACGTACGCACCCAACTCTGCAGGCGGGATTCGAACCCACAATCTGAGGTGCCACTGTCTGTATTATAAATACTTCATGAGGCAGACAGCCATGTATATATTTATAACGTACGCAGTGGAACCTGACCAAAACACTGACGCAGGAAGCCTTGAAGTGTGCTCCATCCCACACTATATATCTCGTAACTCGCTGCTACAAGTACAGTACCACGATTAATGTAGTGGAGGGTGGAGTATACACAGAGATGTGCATTTGTACCGAAATGTATATAACTCATTGTATATACACCGATAGGGTTAAAAAGACACGTGGGCAAACACTAGGGCGTAATTATAAGAAAACGTTTCGTTTTCTAATATATCCATAACAACACTGCTAGCCAAGGATTCGAACCCATGTTGTACTGTCCTGGCTAACGCAGTGTTGTTATTGATCAGTACCACTCGTTTGTGGTTACAATAATATAATAGTCTCATAAACCTAACTGAGCATACTTCAGCCGCCCTTCCATTTTATGAAAGTTCCTTCAGCCCATAACTATACACTGCCTAATATTGCAGCTTTATACTCACACACACACACACACACACACTAGAGAAAGTGCAAAGGTTTGCAACAAGACTGGTCCCAGAGTTAAGAGGTATGTCCTATGAGGAGAGGTTAAGGGAAATCAACCTGACGACACTGGAGGACAGGAGAGATAGGGGGGACATGATAACGACTTACAAAATACTGAGAGGAATTGACAAGGTGGACAAAGACAGGATGTTCCAGAGACTGGACACAGCAACACGGGGACACAGTTGGAAGCTGAAGACACAGATGAATCAAAGGGATGTTAGGAAGTATTTCTTCAGCCACAGAGTAGTCAGGAAGTGGAATAGTTTGGGAAGCGATGTAGTGGAGGCAGGATCCATACATAGCTTTAAGCAGAGGTACGATAAAGCTCATGGTTCAGGGAGAGTGACCTAGTAGCGACCAGTGAAGAGGCGGGGCCAGGAGCATGGACTCGACCCCTGCAACCTCAACTAGGTGAGTACAACTAGGTGAGTACACACATATACACACACACACATACACACACACACACATATACACACACACATATACACACACATACACACATACACACACACACACAAGGTGGACAGAGATAGGATGTTCCAGAGAGGGGACACAGGGACAAGGGGTCACAACTGGAAGCTGAAGACTCAGACGAGTCACAGGGACGTTAGGAAGTATTTCTTCAGTCATAGAGTTGTCAGCAAGTGGAATAGCCTAGCAAGTGAAGTAGTGGAGGCAGGAACCATACATAGTTTTAAGAAGAGGTATGACAAAGCTCAGGAAGCAGAGAGAGAGAGGATCCAGTAGCGATCAGTGAAGAGGTGGGGCCAGGAGCTGAGTATCGACCCCTGCAACCACAATTAGGTGAGTACACACACACACACACACGCATGCACATACAACAGGCCTAGTGTCTAATCGACATGTGCCTAGGACCAAATGGTAACTAACACACAGACACACACACACACACAGACACACACAGACACACACAGACACACACAGACACACACAGACACACACAGACAGACACACACACACACAGACACAGACACACACAGACACACACAGACACACACAGACACACACACACACACACACAGACACACACACACAGACACACACACACACACAGACACACACACACACAGACACACACACACACACAGACACACACACACACAGACACACACACACACACAGACACACACACACACACAGACACACACACACACACACACACACACACACACACACACACAGACACACACACACACACACACACACACACACACACACACACACACATATATATTCTGTGCAGAGAATTATGTAGAAATACACAGACATTTTGCATCACAGCTCAAAGAAATGCCTCCTGAACTCTTCGATTTAGTGCATCCATCACTGCCTACCAAGTCATGCTGCAAGGGGAACCCTACTCATACCCCATATGAAGAAGGAACACTTGCAGTTTTCCAATGCATTCAAGGTTGTCAAAGCAGGGTGAGGCACCCCTCCTCCATGAGCAGGTATGACCCTGTATACACTGAGCACTCTAAAACACCCACAGTCCATCAGGGTTTGGGGTTGCTTTAGCAGTTTACTTGGCTGTGTGAGTTTCTACTTTGCAAAAACTTTACAATGAATGCCGACTGCTACATCACTGTTGTCAAGGACCACCTGCTGAATATTTTCTAAATTCCTGGCAGCACCACCTTTCTGCATGATAGCACCCCCTGACAAAGCCAAAAAAAGTAAGTAAGTGGCTTGCTGAGAAAAATATTGAGGTTTAACAGTGACCAAGGAATATTCCAGACCTCAATCCTTTTGAGAATACCTGGAATATGAAGATGGAGTCCTGCCACATTTTGTCCATGTCATGTCTGCAGCAAGAGTTCAAGGACATTTGGGTCAATCAATTATCCATTGATTACTTCAGGACTGAGTGAAAACTGAATAAATAATGGACAGATACTCTGGTAGCAGACCCAGCATTGTAACCATGTATACATGCATGCACCAAACATGTACATAACACACACGTTTAACTGGGGAATAAGGTTTTCATTTGCACTAAAGGAAGTTTTGTTAATTCTGTACTTTGTAAATTATATGTTATGAGTCTAATTAAATAGAGCTGTTAGAAGTTAATCATTGTACTCCAGCAGTATCTTATCTTCTCTTAAGTCTCTTGGCAGGTGGTAGTTCCTCTGAAGGGAATAAAAGTGGGGGCTCAAAGGATTTTTTTTTGTTGTTGAAAATGTGACAAACAAATTGACGAGAGTATTTGGCTATCTTGGCTATTTATTTTAATAAATTGTGGTTGTATGATGCAAATATAAGTGAAGAGAACAATTTTTGAGTGCAAGTGTGTGATTAAAAACAATTGAGGGTGTGATAGAACAGCCCAGATTGTACCCCTGAGCTCAGCTTCCCTTCCACTTGCACCAGGGTTGATGTCCCTATCTATCCACCAACAGGAGATGGTGCCTGTCACATCTTGTTACAAAATTCACTCTGTGAGGAAGCAACCCGTGCAAGGTCATGTGGTGCATGTAAGTAAGGGCCTCAGTAGTGCGCGTGCATGAGCCCAGAGCTCTACCGACCACCCTTGTGGCACGTTGTCCAACTTTCTCATGTTGGCCCAACACACTTCTTGGCATGAGTTGTAACAGTCACCATGACCTGTTGGCTTGTTTGTCATGCCTTTCTTACCCCCACCTCATTTGCCATTGCATTAAACCTTCGTGTTGTTTTGTCTCGTTGTATTACCCTGGTGTTCCACATGGCATTATAGAAATAAGTTGTTCATGATTAAAAAAAATCAGATTCTAACATTAATTATAAAATTTAGAATATGATGCACACTTCTAACTTTTTTTTCTAGTTTTTGTTGTATTTCATTATGTGCGCAATATAATGTAGTTTGTCAGCGTAATTCCTCCTATATAATTTTTCCTTTTTAGTATTTGGATATCTTTTTTTCCAAATTCTAACGACCCCAACTAACCCAAGCCATATTTTACCAGGCCCCAAGCACTCTTTCTGCCAACACGGTCAACAACAATTGTGACATGGCCCCAGATGAAGTGTAGATGCAAGAGACTACCAGATCTGAGTCCCTCTGATCCAAGAAGCTGGTGATGTTTAAGCGAGTTATGGAGTTTGCATTCTCCATGCAAAGTCCCAGCATCACACGGCCAGTCACATGCAGAGATGCAGTTGAAATGAGACTGGGATATTTACAGCTCTCACAATGAATCTACTCGCCAATATATAGAACCGTAATCGTGTTAAATATTGTCTTATGTAGCCAGTTCCCAAGTAAACTTCAGAAAGGTTGTACACAGTATAGAGAGAGAGAGAGAGAGAGAGAGAGAAAGGTGTATTTGTGTGTTAGACTGGTGCATCAATTGATTAGTCATGTGAGCCAAGTGAATGTGGAGACTTTGTACATAATGTTTGTGTTGAGGACTGTCTTCAGTCTATTGCTCAGTAGTAACCAACCAGCTGTCCAGCCATAGCCACATTCTTTAACTTGAAGTTGGTTGTTATCAACCATAGCCTTTTGTTTCATAACCTACTACTGGTTGTATGTTTCAAACTCTGTTGAATGTTAGAATCATGTTTCCCCTTGTAATAAGCTAACAGGATCACTGTCTTTTCACTACTAATTTTCAAAATACAGAAGTTGAATGTGAATGCTTTAGTTTACTATAACTATTTAATATTTAATAATAAAATCTTTAAAATCTAGAAGGGTAAATGTCTACTGTACAAAATATCTGTTCAAAGTTGTACAATTTTAATATTAAACTTTTTCTTAGAGAAGTATGTAGATAAAAGAAAGCAAAATTTTAAGTAGGTACTGGAAATATACCGATTTCTCTAGGTGTAAAAATGTGTAGTGTACAGGTTCTGCTGAAATTGTTGGCTGCTTTTTTTACTTTTATCATTACTTATCTCTTTTATTTGGCTCAGTGCAGTTCCTATGCAGAGTGTCTGCTTATTAACAGCCACTAGTGAGGTTTACCATAGCTTTACTTGAGTAACCATTAGGTTGATCATGTCCATCAGGTTATGTTACAGTGTGTCCCCATTGTAACTTTGGTTCAGGTCCAGAACTGCCATTGACAATGTACAGCTCAGAAAGGTCAAATCTAAACTCAGTCTGTAATAGCTATTCAGGGTTCAGACTTTGATCTCATTTATCTTGGCATTGCAGTTCAGACTTGCAACCTTGTCATCTTCATCTTTCCTGTACTTCTGGGTATCTACCTTTGCCCAGTATTCATCAGATTTAAACTATTTATTAATATTTGTTGTGTTAGACTAATGTTTCCCAAGTACAGTAGGAATATCATGGAACAGAGAGGCAGTAATGTGGCAGATTCTCAGGTGGCTACAGGTGTTAGGAACTTTGGCCATCACTAATAATAAGTATATTAATATAAGACATTTACAAGGGCAAGTAGTTTTGTCCATCAAATGCAAGTTGTATTGGTTGATTCATTGGTTACTTTATCACTCTTATACCTCCATCTCTGGCCACCATCCTGTCTTAATGTTCCTTTGGAGGTGCTCAGAATCAGCACTGGTATTGTGTATTTACAGCTCATTTTGTTGTCTTGCAGATGGTGACCCCCCCCCCCTTTTTTTTTTTTGTCAGGTTTTGCAAGTTATTGCTTACGCCTGTAAAAAATTAATTCTTGAGTGTACAGAAAATTGCAATTTGTTTTAAAATAAAACTAAAAGAAATTAGCATTCAACAGTTGTAGGTCTCCTTTAATTACTTCTGAGAAAAGTTATCCATTATATAACCTTTAAGCTGTAGATACAAGACTCCTTGTTTTGAAGCCAAAGCCTTTGTGAAAGTAGCTATGGGCTACATTCAGTATCTTTTAAAAAAGTTTATCAAAAAGGGAATATGCAGTAATGTTATACTCATTATTTTCTTATAACATAGATGAGTTGCTGCATTGTTTCCAGGGATGATAACTTGCTTAGCGACAGTTATTTTGTATTGTTGTGTTCGTTAGTAAGGGATGGGGTAGTCAAGAACAAGAAACTGAAACCAGTTTTTTTTTTTTTAAATATACTCATTAATGTTGAAAGTTGTAATATGAAGAACAGGGAGAGAATTGTAAGAGGCTTAGCAAGATTTTTATTTGCTCAATTATTGCACTTTCAATTAGTATGACTTATTTCAAGATCTTAAATTTAAAAAAAAAAAAAAACACTTGTACGTCACTTGAGCCTCATAAATGTTTGTATGTGATTCAGTGTTTGTTCAGCATTTATGATATATGGTGCTATGCTATAATTGTTGTCAACCATAGTTCTGTATGTATACATATAATTACCTGATGATTATTAGGCTATGCTGTTCAGTGTCATACACCATAGTTTTATATGCATACATCAAACTCCTGTGTAAATTGTCTACAATATAATTATTGTAAGCATTATTTTATGTATACCTGTAACAATTTGGTCCCAAATATTTGTGCCTTAAATGCAGGGCATGTTTTAATGCTCTGCAGTGCCCCACCCCTTACCATTTGCTACATAACATATTTAAGGATTTATGTGCCATTACAATATTTAAACTTTTAAAATGTTCAACACAAGCCAGGATCACTGGAACTTTCAGCCACACTGGCTTGAGATAGTATCCCATCCTCTCCTTATTCTTTAATTATTTAGCGGAAGTGATAAATGCAATATAACTTTTTCTTCTTCACGAACCCAAGGTTGATAGTCAAGCACTTCCAGGACAACCAAGGGTAAATTCCTACTTTTTTTTTTATTAAATGTCACAAGTCAGTGTCAGGAATTATTTTTTAATTTGCTTCAATGTGATTTCTGCTGGTCATCTACACAATTGTGTCCAGGGAGAGTTGGCCGTGTTGCACATCTGCAAAATCTTGACGAGATGACCACATTTGCTGTACTTAATGCACACATTTTTTGTAATTGTATTGAAAAAATAGAGTTTTATAGAAACAACTAAAAATTTTTATTTACCTTGACAGTGTATACACATGTAAATTTTAAATACTATATCTAAAATCACAAGGTTAAATATTTAACATTAGTCATTTTGGAATCCAGATGCTTATCAGCAGTAACCACTTTCAACAACCTAAACTGCATACAAAAACTTAAAATGATGATCTCACTGCTTGAAGTTTAGCTCCGTCCCTGAAATGAAGGAATTTTTCTTCAAACGTTAAATTATAGCACATCTTTTAGATGAAAAGTGCCAAACTTGTAAGGTTAACTCTTGACCCAAGAACCTGAATCTATCCTTTCAATACCTTATGAATTATACTGCCATTACAGGTTTAGCACTCGCCCTGATTAAGAAAAAATTTGAAGTCTCCACTCCCCCTCTTCAAAGAGAATATAACAGAATGAAAACTACATGCTAATACAGTATATAAGAGACATTTTGTTTATTTTCAGTTTTTCAAAGAAATAAACATGACATGGCAAAACTAAAAGGTATGCCAGTTTTTTTTCCATTTAAACAATACAAAGCAGTGCAATATAAAGGAGACTGCAGGAAACACACTTGAATGCCATTTACTGGTTTTCAACACTTGAAATATGCTCCACTGAAATAACATCAACCAGTGAACCAACAAGCACTTAAGATATTGCCAACATAAGTTTCTAAGAGAGCCCAGTATTTATACTTTAATCCAACTCCGAGTCCAACTGCACTTAAAAGAAAATACCAACAGCATACCTGTGTGCTCAGCCCTAGGCCATATGATCTGCCCCGAGCCTTCAGTTATGGCATTATATACACATTTAATAAAGCTGAACTTTCAAACACGACTTAAGCAACTGTCATTTTTCCAAACAAGCAGAGCATATGTTAACTTGCTAAAACTGCAAAATTTAATGAAAAAAAATTGCATTATTTACTGTGTACAATAAAAGAATATCAAATGAAATTAGTTTAGTAAGACTAGGTTAGGCTGCCTAAGTCAGTTTTGGTGCAAAATTATAAATGGCATGTGTTCATTTGTGTATTTCTATCAAAGCTTAAAATTTTTTTAAATTTGTCACTTTTGACTGTAGGACAGTAGGGGATTATTATCCAGTAAATGTAAGCTAAACATATGGAATTGTGATGTCACTATGGTGTTTATACTACTAATAATTTCTAATAAAATGGATACAAGTGATATAGATTTTGCAAGACAAAGTATGCACAGCATTTTAGGCACACACTAAGACCCAAGTTGCCAGCAGAGCTGAGATCACCAGAAAAAGCAAAAAGGTACATGTTTTTCATAAAGAGTGTGGGGAAGAGGGCAGTGGCTGGTTCACTTTTCTAGCATTCCAGCCTGTAACAAAAAACTTGACTGGTAATAAAGTGACTAGAAGTAAGAAATTAGGAAAAGAAAATAGGTGACTGAGTAATATCTGTTAATGGATCCAGGAATCATCGCCCATGGCCTTTTCTCGTACCATACCTTCAAAATTGAAAAGGAAATGTTCTGAATAAGAGCTATTAAGAAACATGCTAAAAGTCTGTAAGATTTACTTGCCACTTTACATGTCACAAAGCAAAGACAAGTCTTGCAACTCTGCCAGAGTTCAAATGTTAAACAACAGTAATATCTGGGATGGCTGCTTTTTATTAACCTACTACCTGTTAAATAGGAAGAACTGAAAAGAAACTTAAGAAATATTCAGCAAGACATTAATGGTACCAGAAAACACAAGGAGTATAACTGATAAACTGAACTTGGACAATATACAATTTTGGAGGAGGTGATGAAACTCCCAGGACAACTAGATAAAAAAAAAAGCATTGGGACTTGACAATATTCCCAATGGATACTGAATAGGGCAGATGCACTGAGTGAAGGTGATCCATACATATATGGGAAATAGGCAAGAAGTGCTGAACTTTAGGACAATAACACTACATGTGAAGGTTTAAAGCTATCTTGATTTCGAAGTCACTTTGCCTGACAAGTGAGGTGCAATCCACCTGACAATGTCTGGTCCATGGAAGAGGTGATGCCCTCCTGCATATACATCACTTATTGCTGGGCCTCTTAACATGTTCCTTGAGAAACATGCATCAAAGTGCATGGAAGTCAGGGGTTGGCAGGCTTTCCACCTTGTAAATATATTACCTGGAGACCTGGAGAGAGTTCCGGGGGTCAACGCCCCCGCGGCCCGGTCTGTGACCAGGCCGATAGGTGATAGGTCATGACTGAATCTGATGTGGAGTGAGACTTGTTACTCTTCCTTAATGCTAACAAAAGAGTACGTTTGGGAGATTCTGAAGAGAAGTAGCAAAAGTTAGAGTAGAAAAATGGTGCACAGAAAATTAAAAGTTAACACAGAAAAAGAGCAAGTGATGAGAATAAAAACAAAATATAGGTCATGAAAGATAAGACATCAGACTTGAAGGAAAGATATCTAGGAGAGAATGTTTTGGTGTCAACACTTGAGTTAGTGTGATGTAAGGTCATTAAATAATGCAGCAAGCAGGAGGTTGAAGGCAGTATATATGTCATGTATGAGCTCAATGAGGAATGTAGAAATTAAAAGATGGTGTGGTGTTATTAAATGTATAATTTAAAGGGCAGAGAGGTGGTTTCCAAGATGAATGGCCACTTAAAGGATGACATAGAATAAGGTTAACTAAGAGGGTGTGTAAATCCAGGTTGGAAAGAGAGGAAGGAGACAATCCAGGAAGAGTTAGAGGAGCAGGGTGAGGTTTTCAAGCATCCAGCAGGCATACGTGTATATGTTAAATCTAAACATGTGGAGACAAGTGGTTTTTGGGATGTAATGTGTTGTTCAAATGTGACCATGGTAACAAGGGACCCTTATGTACAGTTCAGAATATTTATTAAATGTTCTTCACTGTACACAAGTGTCCTTTTTCCACAGTTTGCAAGTATCATCATACCATTTACAGTCAAGGAAGTCTGCAAAACCAGCTAGCTAGACTCAAGTCCTAAAGATGGAAAGTACAGTGCCTACACTCTGAAAGATGGGTGGGTTATTTGAATTAAAATGCCTGCACATTTCTGGAAAAAAGAGCTAGTGAATGAGCAATTGGAATGTGTTTCTTTCCCTTTCCCATCCTTACTTGGTGGGAAGCAGATGTGGTGCAAAGTTATGAATGTAACTGGTATAGATTTACTAGTGAAATTTTAGAAATGATAAATCCATGAAGACTTTTTTGTATAAACTGCAATGGAAAACTAAGAAGTTGCACAACTTAGGAGTCCTACAGTATTATTTTTAACAAGAGTAATACTCACTTTTTAAAAGCAAACATATCTTTAAGACTCAGCTGCTTAACACCAAGCTGGTTCTTATTCTTCTTCTTGTTTGACCGAAATAGTCCTGGAGTTCTGCATTTGTGATCATTTCTTGAAGAAGTCAACTTAGTCCTCTGTCCATACAAAGTAAACTTATATTAATGCACATAAAATATTATACTGTATAGTTTAATTTTCTAACATGTTGGAAAACTTATTTGGACACAACAATCTTTCATTATATGGCATATTTTCATGGTTTTCATTCTCTGAGAGAGGTTCTTTGTACCGGTGAGAAAGAAGGGGTTTTGATCCAAGGAATTCAACCTGCCCTCTCCATCCCTGGATTGAATCTCAATGTCTCCCATTCTCCCAGGTGCTGTATGACCCCCTAGCTTCAGGTTTAGCACTCCCCCATGATTATACATACATCTTCTTTGTTCTTTCAACACATCGGCCATATCCCACTGAGGCAGGGTGGCCCCCCCCCCCAAAAAAAAACAAAGTTTCTCCTTTTACATTTAGTAATATATACAGGAGAAGGGGTTACTAGCCCTTTGCTCCTGGGACTTTAGTCGCCTCTTACAACACTCATGGCTTACGGAGGAAGAATTCTGATCCACTTCCCCATGGAGATAACAGGAAATAAACAAGAACAAGAACTAGTAAGAAAATGGAAGAAAACCCAGAGGGGTGTGTGTATATATATACAGTGGACCCCCGCATAACGATGGCATCGCATAGCGATTTTTCCGCATAACGATTACTTTTATCGCAAAATTTTTGCCCCGCATACCGATTAAAAACCCGCATACCGATTTTCGTCCGAGACGCGTCCAATGTGCCCTCACATGTGCCGGCCGTCCCATTGTTTACCAGCCAGCCTCCGCGGTAACATCCAAGCATACACTCGGAATATTTCGTATTATTACAGTGTTTTCGGTGCTGTTTGTGGAAAATAAGTGACCATGGGCCCCAAGAAAGCTTCTAGTGCCAACCCTGTGGTAAAAAGGGTGGGAATTAGTATGGAAATTAAGAAAGATTTTGAAGGGTTTGGGGCTAACCCTGAGAAGCCTATGCCAGTTGTGGAATCCATTGTGCCTACTTCAAAGATTAAGGAAATGTGTGCAGAGTGGGTTGAACTGCAAACCTTTATAGATGAAAATCACCCTGACACAGCTGTTGCAAGCCGTGCTTGTGACTATTTCAATGACAATGTTATGGCCCATTTTAGGAAAGTCTTGAAGGAACGGGAGGTACAGAGCTCTATGGACAGATTTGTTGTGCGACAGAGGTCCAGTGACTCTCAAGCTGGTCCTAGTGGCATTAAAAGAAGAAGGGAAGTAACCCCAGAAAAGGACTTGCTACCTCAAGTCCTAATGGAAGGGGATTCCCCTTCTAAACAGTAAGAAGATAATGCTCTCCCCTCCTCCCATCCCATCAATCATCACCAGATCTTCAATAAAAGTAAGTGTCATGTAATTGTGCATGCCTTTTTCAGTTTGTGTGTATTAAAATTAACATTTCATGTGGTAAAAAAAAATTTTTTTCATACTTTTGGGCGTCTTGCACGGATTAATTTTATTTCCATTATTTCTTATGGGGAAAATTGATTCGCATAACGATTATTTCGCATAACGATGAGCCCTCTTGCACGGATTAAAATCGTTAACCGGGGGTCCACTGTATAATATTTTTTTTTTTTTTCAACAAGTCGGCCGTCTCCCACCGAGGCAGGGTGACCCAAAAAAGAAAGAAAATCCCCAAAAAGAAAATACTTTCATCATCATTCAACACTTTCACCACACTCGCACATTATCACTGTTTTTGCAGAGGTGCTCAGAATACAACAGTCTAGAAGCATACACATATAAAGATACACAACATATCCCTCCAAACTGCCAATATCCCAAACCCCTCCTTTAAAGTGCAGGCATTGTACTTCCCATTTCCAGGACTCAAGTCCGACTATATGAAAATAACCGGTTTCCCTGAATCCCTTCACTAAATATTACCCTGCTCACACTCCAACAGATCGTCAGGTCCCAAGTACCATTCGTCTCCATTCACTCCTATCTAACACGCTCACGCACGCTTGCTGGAAGTCCAAGCCCCTTGCCCACAAAACCTCCTTTACCCCCTCTCTCCAACCCTTTCGAGGACGACCCCTACCCCACCTTCCTTCCCCTATAGATTTATATGCTTTCCATGTCATTGTACTTTGATCCATTCTCTCTAAATGACCAAACCACCTCAGCAACCCCTCTTCTGCCCTCTGACTAATACTTTTATTAACTCCACACCTTTTCCTAATTTCCACACTCCGAATTTTCTGCATAATATTTACACCACACATTGCCCTTAAACAGGACATCTCCACTGCCTCCAACCGTCTCCTCGCTGCTGCATTTACCACCCAAACTTCACACCCATATAAGAGTGTTGGTACTACTATACTTTCATACATTCCTTTCTTTGCCTGCATAGATAACGTTTTTTGACTCCACATATACCTCAACGCACCACTCACCTTTTTTCCATCATCAATTCTATGATTAACCTCATCCTTCATAAATCCATCCGCCGACACGTCAACTCCCAAGTATCTGAAAACATTCACTTCTTCCATACTCCTCCTCCCCAATTTGATATCCAATTTTTCTTTATCTAAATCATTTGACACCCTCATCACCTTACTCTTTTCTATGTTCACTTTCAACTTTCTACCTTTACACACATTCCCAAACTCATCCACTAACCTTCGCAATTTTTCTTTAGAATCTCCCATAAGCACAGTATCATCAGCAAAAAGTAACTGTGTCAATTCCCATTTTGAATTTGATTCCCCAAAATTTAATCCCACCCCTCTCCCGAACACCCTAGCATTTACTTCCTTTACAACCCCATCTATAAATATATTAAACAACCATGGTGACATTACACATCCCTGTCTAAGACCTGCTTTTACCGGGAAGTAGTCTCCCTCTCTTCTACACACCCTAACCTGAGCCTCACTATCCTCATAAAAACTCTTTACAGCATTTAATAACTTACCACCTATTCCATATACTTGCAACATCTGCCACATTGCTCCCCTATCCACTCTATCATATGCCTTTTCTAAATCCATAAATGCAATAAAAACTTCCCTACCTTTATCTAAATACTGTTCACATATATGCTTCAATGTAAACACTTGATCTACACATCCCCTACCCACTCTGAAACCTCCTTGCTCATCCGCAATCCTACATTCTGTCTTACCTCTAATTCTTTCAATTATAACCCTACCGTACACTTTTCCTGGTATACTCAGTAAGCTTATTCCTCTATAATTTTTACAGTCTCTTTTGTCCCCTTTCCCTTTATATAAAGGGACTATACATGCTCTCTGCCACTCCCTAGGTACCTTCCCCTCTTTCATACATTTATTAAACAAAAGTACCAACCACTCCAACACTATATCCCCCCCTGCTTTTAACATTTCTGTCATGATCCCATCAGTTCCAGCTGCTTTACCCCCTTTCATTTTACGTAATGCCTCACGTGCCTCCCCCACACTTACATTCTGCTCTTCTTCACTCCTAAAAGATGGTATACCTCCCTGACCAGTGCATGAAATTACTGCCTCTCTTTCTTCCTTAACATTTAAAAGTTCCTCAAAATATTCTCGCCATCTACCTAATACCTCCATCTCCCCATCTACTAACTCCCCTACTCTGTTTTTAACTGACAAATCCATACTTTCCCTAGACTTTCTTAACTTGTTTAACTCACTCCAAAATTTTTTCTTATTTTCATTAAAATTTCTTGACAGTGCCTCTCCCACTCTATCATCTGCTCTCCTTTTGCACTCTCTCACCACTCTCTTTACCTTTCTTTTACTCTCCATATACTCTGCTCTTCTTATAACACTTCTGCTTTGTAAAAACCTGTCATAAGCTACCTTTTTCTCTTTTATCACACCCTTTACTTCATCATTCCACCAATCACTCCTCTTTCCTCCTGCCCCCACCCTCCTATAACCACAAAACTTCTGCCCCACATTCTAATACTGCATTTTTAAAACTATTCCAACCCTCTTCAACCCCCCCCCACTACTCATCTTTGCACTAGCCCACCTTTCTGCCAATAGTCGCTTATATCTCACCCGAACTTCCTCCTCCCTTAGTTTATACACTTTCACCTCCCTCTTACTTGTTGTTGCCACCTTCCTCTTTTCCCATCTACCTCTTACTCTAACTGTAGCTACAACTAAATAATGATCCGATATATCAGTTGCCCCTCTATAAACATGTACATCCTGGAGCCTACCCATCAACCTTTTATCCACCAATACATAATCTAATAAACTACTTTCATTACGTGCTACATCATACCTTGTATATTTATTTATCCTCTTTTTCATAAAATATGTATTACTTATTACCAAATCTCTTTCTACACATAGCTCAATTAAAGGCTCCCCATTTACATTTACCCCTTGCACCCCAAATTTACCTACTACTCCCTCCATAACACCAGCAATTCTACCATCATGTAAAACAATTACAGGTTTCCGTTTTATGCTCACTTGGCAGGACGGTAGTAACTCCCTGGGCGATTGCTGTCTACCAACCTACTATCTAGGTATCTCTTTCAACACACCGGCTGCATCCCACCGAGGCAGGGTGGCCCAAAATAAAAACCAAGGTTTCTCCTTTTACATTTAGTAATATATACAGGAGAAGGGGTTACTAGCCCCTTGCTCCTGGCATTTTAGTCGCCTCTTACAACACGCATGGCTTATGGAGGAAGAATTCTGTTCCACTTCCCCATGGAGGTAAGAGGAAATAAACAAGAATAAGAACTAGAAAGAAAATAGAAGAAAACCTAGAGGGGTGTGTGTATATATATGCTTGTACATGTATGTGTAGTGTGACTTAAGTGCAAGTAGTAGTAGCAAGACGTACCTGAAATCTTGCATGTTTATGAGAGACAAAAGACACCAGCAATCCTACCATCATGTAAAACAATTACAGGCTTTCGTTGTACACTCACTTGGCAGGACGGTGGTACCTCCCTGGGCGGTTGCTGTTTACCAACCTACTACCTAGGATTACCTAGGTATACATACATTTCTTTCTTTCAACACACCGGCCGTATCCCACAGAGGCAGGGTGGCCCAAAAGGAAAAACGAAAGTTTCTCCTTTTACATTTAGTAATATATACAGGAGAAGGGGTTACTAGCCCCTTGCTCCCGGCATTTTAGTCGCCTCTTACAACACGCATGGCTTACGGAGGAAGAATTCTGTTCCACTTCCCCATGGAGGTAAGAGGAAATAAACAAGAACAAGAACTAGAAAGAAAATAGAAGAAAACCTAGAGGGGTGTGTGTAAATATATGCTTGTACATGTATGTGTAGTGTGACCTAAGTGCAAGTAGTAGTAGCAAGATGTACCTGAAATCTTGCATGTTTATGAAACAGAAAAAAGGACACCAGCAATCCTACCATCATGTAAAACAATTACAGGCTTTCGTTGTACACTCACTTGGCAGGACGGTAGTACCTCCCTGGGCGGTTGCTGTTTACCAAACTACTACCTAGGATTACCTAGGTATACATACATATATATATATATATTTTTTTTTTTCAACAAACCGGCCGTATCCCACCGAGGCAGGGTGGCCCAAAAAGAAAAACAAAAGTTTCTCTTTTTTAAATTTAGTAATTTATACAGGAGAAGGGGTTACTAACCCCTTGCTCCCGGCATTTTAGTCGCCTCTTACAACACGCATGGCTTACGGAGGAAGAATTCTGTTCCACTTCCCCATGGAGATAAGAGGAATTAAACAAGAACTAGAAAGAAAATAGCAGAAAACCCAGAGGGGTATGTGTGTATATATACGCTTGTACATGTATGTGTAGTGTGACTTAAGTGTAAGTAGAAGTAGCAAGACATACCTGAAATCTTGCATGTTTATGAGACAGAAAAAAGGACACCAGCAATCCTACCATCATGTAAAACAATTACAGGCTTTCATTTTACACTCACTTGGCAGGACGGTAGTACCTCCCTGGGTGGTTGCTGTCTACCAACCTACTACCTAGGATTACATATTTCTTTCTTTCAACACACCAGCCGTATCCCACCGAGGCAGGGTGGCCCAAAAGGAAAAACAAAAGTTTCTCCTTTTACATTTAGTTATATATACAGGAGAAGGGGTTACTAGCCTCTTGCTCCCGGCATTTTAGTCGCCTCTTACAACACGCATGGCTTACGGAGGAAGAATTCTGTTCCACTTCCCCATGGAGGTAAGAGGAAATAAACAAGAACAAGAACTAGAAAGAAAATAGAAGAAAACCCAAAACTGTGTGTGTATATATATGCTTGTACATGTATGTGTAGTGTGACCTAAGTGTAAGTAGAAGTAGCAAGACATACCTGAAATCTTGCATGTTTATGAGACAGAAAAAAGGACACCAGCAATCCTACCATCATGTAAAACAATTACAGGCTTTCATTTTACACTCACTTGGCAGGACGGTAGTACCTCCCTGGGTGGTTGCTGTCTACCAACCTACTACCTAGGATTACATATATATACAGTGGACCCCCGGTTAACGATATTTTTTCACTCAAGAAGTATGTTCAGGTGCCAGTACTGACCGAATTTGTTCCCATAAGAAATATTGTGAAGTAGATTAGTCCATTTCAGACCCCCAAACATACACGTACAAATGCACTTACATAAATACAATTGGTCGCATTCGGAGGTAATCGTTATGCGGGGGTCCACTGTATATATATATATATATATATATATATATATATTTTTTTCAACAAGTTGGCCATCTCCCACCAAGGCAGGGTGACCCAAAAAGAAAGAAAATCCCCAAAAAGAAAAAAAAACTTTCATCATCACTCAACACTTTCACCTCACTCATACATAATCACTGTTTTTGCAGAGGTGCCCAGATACAACAGTTTAGAATCAAATGTACGTATAAAGATATATAACATATCTTTCCAACCTGTCAATATCCCAAGCCCCTCCTTTAAAGTGCAATTAACATAACACAAAACAACAATTTCAACTTTTACTGAACTAAGACTGACTCTGAACTAACAAGAGCTTCCCTCTTTAGCACATGAAACCACCTTTCGTGTGTCTGTCTTAACCCTTTGGCTGTCACAGTCCCCCAACCCTAGAGTGTGTCTCAGTGTCGCAAAATATTTGAGGAGAGAAAAAAAAAAAATTACGGAATTACGCTCTCGCGAGGTTAGTGATCTCGGCAATATTTATGCATCGGCGATTTCACCCACTTTCAGCCTTATATTCAGCCAATTCCAGTGTTCCAGTTGACCAAACTCATAGCTCTTTCTTTAGAATTCCATTTCTTCTATTGATTGAGTACAAGAAACTGCCCATTTACCAATTTCAACTACCCAATAAAGTGGTCAGAAATTGGCAATTTGGCCAATTTCACGCAAATTAAAAAATATGCCAATTTCAAAATAGGGTACAGAATGAACAATGCAGACATTCCTGGCACTAAAATAACATTTTCTCTGTTCATCAGTCATGTCTCTAGGCCCCTCTTATATTACTCTTGCTTTCTATTTTGAATTTTTATTCACACAAAAAATAGAAGATTTACTGTTATGCAGACTACTGCATTATTGTAATAATTATATAACTAATGTCAACCCATTCATGACTGCATATTAGAAAGGCTAGTTGGACATTTATTGGACAATGATGTCATTTGTTTACTCTTTAACATTGGCAAAAATCTAACATTTTTCCGCTAATTTGAGCTCCATTTCAAGGTCCTTTTCATAGTGAAACCAATCAAAATCATCTCTATTTCTATAACATGTCTTCCATTCTATCAAATGACACCAAGAAAACGAGAATACAAAAATAAATACTATACAAAAATACACCTCAAAGTTGGCGGCATTTTAATCCAAAAACACGGTCAGAGTTTTTTTTTTTCTCATTATGCACTGCGTGCTGCAGGATTTTTTTTAGACTGCGCACACTAACCACACAGATCCATTCTCTCGTAGGAGTACCAGCTTTCTCCCGCTTGATTTGAAGCTGCTAGAATTTTTGAGTATATATACGTGCTTTTTGTGAAAATAATAACAATTTCATGTTTTACTGGTGAGACTATTAACACTCCAGTATAAAAACTACACATCTAAGCTTTTACTGATTTTGCTATACCCCATATCTACCCTATATTCTGCAGCTATCCCATATTCAGTAGTCCTTAATGCTTAGTTTCCTGAAAGAATTCTCTCATCAAAATACAAAGTACTACAGTATTCCTCGAAGAAACTTGGTTATTCTGTACTTAAAGTCGCAAGTAAATAAATTTAATTCTATCAGTGTCTTCATACTTATCAATTTCAGGTCTGCAAATGCTGCACATTACTAATATCCTATTCATTGTTAAAGTGCAATTTTTCCCTAATAATTATTCAAGACAATATTAATGCGATTAATATAAATTATCAATCTCATACTAGTATTCAATTACAGTCTTATGAATTGTACAGTAATTGTAAATTTCTCAGAACTTCTTTACTGCTTATATTAACTTTGTCCTTGGAGGCAAAGAGGGGAATGTATGAGAGTATAGTTTTACCAACGCTCTTATATGGGTGTGAAGCGTGGGTGATGAATGTTGCAGCGAGGAGAAGGCTGGAGGCAGTGGAGATGTCATGTCTGAGGGCAATGTGTGGTGTGAATATAATGCAGAGAATTCGTAGTTTGGAAGTTAGGAGGAGGTGCGGGATTACCAAAACTGTTGTCCAGAGGGCTGAGGAAGGGTTGTTGAGGTGGTTCGGACATGTAGAGAGAATGGAGCGAAACAGAATGACTTCAAGAGTGTATCAGTCTGTAGTGGAAGGAAGGCGGGGTAGGGGTCGGCCTAGGAAGGGTTGGAGGGAGGGGGTAAAGGAGGTTTTGTGTGCGAGGGGCTTGGACTTCCAGCAGGCATGCGTGAGCGTGTTTAATAGGAGTGAATGGAGACAAATGGTTTTTAATACTTGACGTGCTGTTGGAGTGTGAGCAAAGTAACATTTATGAAGGGATTCAGGGAAACCGGCAGGCCGGACTTGAGTCCTGGAGATGGGAAGTACAGTGCCTGCACTCTGAAGGAGGGGTGTTAATGTTGCAGTTTAAAAACTGTAGTGTAAAGCACCCTTCTGGCAAGACAGTGATGGAGTGAATGATGGTGAAAGTTTTTCTTTTTCGGGCCACCCTGCCTTGGTGGGAATCGGCCGGTGTGATAATAAAAATAAAAATAAAATTAACACTTAAAGAAATTATCTCACAAATTTATATGCAATAGGTATAAGCATTACACTATACATGAGCTTGCAAAGCCCCATACAGTATTACCATATTTTCTGGCATATAAGGAGCATGACAAAAGTATCATAATGGTAAATCAGTAATCATAGTCAAGGGCTAATTACCCTTATAGCCTACCCTTGACCCTGACCTTGAGCATATAAAGTGCAGGGTGATTTACCAGGACATTTTGTGGAAAAAAAGGCATGCCTTATATGCCAGAAAATATGGTAGCTCTGGTTCTGCTCGAAATGCCATGTATGCTATGGGCTCTGAAACAAATACCCTCATCAAATTATTTTTTCTGTAAATTCATACAGGAAAACGGATGTAAGTAGTGTACCACTTTACCTCTTAAACATAATATTCCTCAACATACAGTGAATGACTTAAACAATGTGGTACCATTAAACAGTATGAAAAATGATAGTTTTTAAAGGATCAATGAAGGGTATTTTACATTTTGTAAACAAAGATGTAGAATATATGGAGATATACAGTGGACCCCCGGTTAACGATATTTTTTCAATCCAGAAGTATGTTCAGGTGCCAGTACTGACCGAATTTGTTCCCATAAGGAATATTGTGAAGTAGATTAGTCCATTTCAGACCCCCAAACATACACGTACAAACTCACTTACATAAATACACTTACATAATTGGTCACATTGGGAGGTGATCGTTAAGCGGGGGTCCACTGTATTCTTAAACAAACAGTATTAGAGGCAACAGTCACAATATTTTGAAGTTTCACTGATAACACATACCACAGGACTGGTCAGCGTTGGAGTTGTCTCAGTTTCTTCTGGCACTAAAGGCAAGGATGATGTTAAATCAAAATTATCCAAAGAATCAATGTCACTGCAAAATTTATGTTCAGACACTTGACTCTTTTGAGATGCTGAGGGCAAGGATGAAGTTGTGGAGTCAAAAGCACTATCCAGTGAATCTGCGTCACTGCAAAATGATATTTCCGGCACATGACTCTTTAGCGATAATGACAATTCCTCACTCTCAGAGTTTCCACATGAAGCAAAAGTATTCTCCTTGCATACTATTTTATCTTCTGGTTGGGTTACAGGCTTGAAAGTGTTCTTTGTTGCTGCACTATTCTCAATTTTTATGGTTTTCTCCTTAGTGCGGGCAAACATATCAGACAACTTTCCCCAAATAAAAGTCTTACTAGGTTTTGATGGTGGAGTGTTAGTCTGGACAGGAGATAAAGGAGTTTTTATTAATTTAGATGGACTGGTTTCAAATTTAATTTCCAACCTATTGCCAGGCACTTCTTCATTGTCTCTCTGACTTTCTGGTTCTGATAACTCTTCTGTTAGAGTATTATTAATAACTGGTGGACTGGCATGGCTTAAAGGTGTTGTCTTAATATCAGAAGATGCAAAATATCTGAAAATACAATACAGTTAATTACACAATTATATTTTCTTGTGAACCTATTATCATTAATAATAATACATCTCTGTTCAAAGAAACTATTATTATCATTATTATTACTCCCCAAATATATTTATAATTACCAATTTAATTAACTGTAAAGCTATTCTGGTATACTGAATAAAAAAATCGTTATTTCACAAAGATTCTCAATTTTTTTTTATCAATAAAGCTTGATACACGCAGTAATCAGTTGTATAACTACAATTTTAGTAAAAAATCATCTCTCCAAACTCCGATTTGAACAATTTTATTTTCTTACGCAGAACTTTCTGAAAGAGAAATTCTAATGAAGCTCATGGAAATCATTCTATGTTTGGAAAATTCAGAACGTTGATGATGATTCTGAATCTTTCTTTCTTTCAACACACTGGCCGTATCCCACCGGGGCGGGGTGGCCCAAAAGAAAAAATGAAAGTTTCTCCTTTTACATTTAGTAATATATACAGGAGAAGGGGTTACTAGCCCCTTGCTCCCGATGATTCTGAATATAAAATTTTATTTTACTAATTTTTGAGATTTTGGAATATAATACACCTACCATCCGACTTACGACCTGCTTGACTTACGACCACTCGATTTACGACCGTGTTTTTTATGCCAAATTTCTGGGAAATAAACAACTATTTGTGTTGTACACAGTGTTTATCCTAAACCTTACAGTATAAAATGCAGTACTAACAGCATAAAAAGTAAAGTAAAACATGAAATACCAAAATAAAACAAAAAATAAAGTCATTACAAAAATGTTTTGTTGATATTCAGTAGTAAAGTTCGACTTACGACCGGTTTCTCAAAACCGAACTTGGTCGTAAGTCGGATGGTAGGTGTAGTGTATTATTGTATACAATATGAACGTGGTAGATGGCGAGAATATTTTGAGGAACTTTTAAATGTCGACGAAGAAAGGGATGCGATAATTTCATGCACTGGCCAGGGAGGTATACCATCTTTTAGGAGTGAAGAGCAGGATGTGAGGGTGGGGGAAGTGCATGAGGCATTACGTAGAATGAAAGGGGGTAAAGCAGCTGGAACTGACGGGATAATGACAGAAATGTTAAAAGCAGGGGGGGATATAGTGTTGGAGTAGTTGGTATTTTTGTTTAATAAATGTATGAAAGAGGGAAGGTACCTAGGAATTGGAGGAGAGCATGTATAGTCCCTTTATATAAAGGGAAGGGGGACAAAAGAGACTGTAAAAATTATAGTGGAATAAGTTTACTGAGTATACCAGGAAAAGTGTAGTAGGGTTATTATTGAAAGAATTAGAGGTAGGACAGAATGTAGGATTGCAGATGAGCAAGGAGGTTTTAGAGTGGGTATATGTGTAGATCAAGTGTTTACGTTCAAGCATATATGTGAACAGTATTTAGATAAAGGTAGGCAAGATTTTACTGCATTTATGGATTTAGAAAAGGCATATGATAGAGTGGATAGGGGAGCAATGTGGCAGATGTTGCAAGTATACGGAATAGGTGGTAATATACTAAATACTGTAAAGAGTTTTTATGAGGATAGTGAGGCTCAGGTTAGGGTGTGTAGAAGAGAGGCAGATTACTTCCCAGTAAAAGTAGGTCTTAGACAGGGATGTGTAATTTCACCATGGTTGTTTTATATATTTATAGATGGGGCTGTAAAAGAAGTAAATGCTAGGGTGTTCAGGAGAGGGGTGGGATTAAATTATGGGGAATCTAATACAAAATGGGAACTGACAAAGTTACTTTTTGCTGAAAGAAAAACTGCAAAGGTTAGTGGACGAGTTTGGACGTGTGTGTAAAGGTAGAAAGTTGAAAGTGAACATAGAAAAGAGTAAGGTGATGAGGGTATCAAATGATTTAGATAAAGAAAAATTGAGTATCAAATTGGGGAGGAGGAGTATGGAAGTAGTTAATTTTTTTTTTCTTTTTTTTTAACAGGTCGGCTGTCTCCCACCGAGGCAGGGTGATCCAAAAATAAAGAAAATCCCCCAAAAGAAAATACTTTCATCATTCAACACTTTCACCTCACTCACACATAATCACTGTTTTTGCAGAGGTGCTCAGAACACAACAGTTTAGAAGCATATACTGTACGTATAAAGATACACAACATATCCCTCCAAACTGCCAATATCCCGAACCCCTCCTTGAGAGTGCAGGCATTGTACTTCCCATTTCCAGGACTCAAGTCCGGCTATATAAAAATAACCGGTTTCCCTGAATCCCTTTGCTAAATATTACCCTGCTCACACTCAAACAGATCGTCAGATCCCAAATACCATTCGTCTCCATTCACTCCTATCGAACATGCTCACGCACGCCTGCTGGAAGTCCAAGCCCCCTCGACCACAAAACCTCCCTTACCCCTTCCTTCCAACCTTTTTAAGGATGACCCCTACCCCGCCTTCCTTCCCCTACAGATTCAAACGCTCTCCAAGTCATTCTACTGTGATCCATTCTCTCTATATGACCAAACCACCTCAACAACCCTTCTTCAGCCCTCTGACTAATATTTTTATTAACTCCACACCTTCTCCTAATTTCCACACTCCGAATATTCTGCATATTTACACCACACATTGCCCTTAGACAGGACATCTCCACTGCCTCCAACCACCACCTCGCTGCAGCATTCACAACCCAAGCTTCACATCTATATAAGAGTGTTGGTACTACTATACTTTCATACATTCCCTTCTTTGCCTCCATAGATAACATTTTTTGTCTCCACATATATCTCAATGCACCACTCACCTTTTATCCCTCATCAATTCATTGATTAACCTCATCCTTCATAAATCCATCCGCCAACACGTCAACTCTCAAGTAATTGAAAACATTCACTTCTTCCATACTCCTCCCCAATTTGATATCCAATTTTTCTTTATCTAAATCATTTGATACCATCATCATCTTACTCTTTTCTATGCTCTCTTTTAACTTTCTACCTTTACACACTCTCCCAAACTCGTCCATTATTAACCTTTGCAATTTTTCTTTAGAATCTCCCATAAGCACAGTATAATCAGCAAAAAGCAACTGTGTCAATTCCCATTTTGTATTAGATTCCCCATAATTTAATCCCACCCCTCTCCCGAACACCCTAGCATTTACTTCTTTTACAACCCCCCTCTATAAACATATTAAACAACCATGGTGACATTACACATCCCTGTCTAAGACCTACTTTTACCGGGAAGTAGTCTCCCTCTCTTCTACACACCCTAACCTGAGCCTCACTATCCTCATAAAACTCTTTACAGCATTTAGTAACTTACCACCTATTCCATATACTTGCAACATCTGCAACATTGCTGCCCTATCCACTCTATCATATGCCTTTTCTAATTCCATAAATGCAATAAAAACTTCCATACCTTTATCTAAATACTGTTCCCATATATGCTTCAATGTAAACACTTGATCTACACATCCCCTACCCACTCTAAAACCTCCTTGCTCATCCGCAATCCAACATTCTGTCTTACCTCTAATTCTTTCAATTATAACCCTACTGTACACTTTTCCTGGTATACTCAGTAAACTTATTCCACTATAACTTTTACAATCTCTTTTGTCCCCGTTCTCTTTATATAAATTGACTATACATGCTCTCTGCCAATCCCTAGGTACCTTCCCCTCTTTCATACATTTATTAAACAAAAATACCACTCCAACACTATATTCCCCCCTGCTTTTAACATTTCTGTCATGATCCCATCAGTTCCAGCTGCTTTACCCCTTCATTCTACGTAATACCTCACGCACCTCCCCCACACTCATATCCTGTTCTTCTTCCCTCCTAAAAGATGGTATACCTCTCTGGCCAGTGCATGAAATTACCGCCTCCCTTTCTTCGTCGACATTTAAAAGTTCCTCAAAATATTCTCGCCATCTACCCAAAACCTCCACCTCCCCATCTACAACTCCCTTATTCTGTTTTTAACTGATAAATCCATTCGTTCCCTTGGCTTTCTTAACTTGTTTAACTCGCTCCAAAATTTTTTCTTCTTTTCATTAAAATTTCCTGATAGTGCCTCTCCCACTTTATCATCTGCTCTCCTTTTGCACTCTCTCACCACTCTCTTCACCTTTCTTTTACTCTCCATATACTCTACTCTTCTTATAACACTTCTGCTTTGTAAAAACCTCTCATAATCTAACTTTTTCTCTTTTATCACACCCTTTACTTCATCATTCCACCAATCACTCCTCTTTCCTCCTGCACCCACCCTCCTATAACCTCAAACTTCTGCCGAACATTCTAATACTGCATTTTTAAAACTATTCCAACCCTCTTCAACACCCCCCCCCCATCACTACTTATACTTGCACCAGCCCACCTTTCTGCCAATAGCTGCTTATATCTCACCCGAACTTCCTCCTCCCTTAGTTTATACACTTTTCCCTCCCTCTTAGTTGTTGTTGCCATTTTCCTCTTTTCAGATATTTGGGAGTTGATGTGTCAGTGGATGGATTTATGAAGGATGAGGTTAATCATAGAACTGATGAAGGAAAAAAGGCGAGTGGTTGTTGAGGTATATGTGGAGACAAAAAACATTATCTATGGAGGTAAAGAAGGGAATATATGAAAGTATAGTAGTACCAACACTCTTATATCAGTGTGAAGCTTGGGTTGTAAATGCTGCAGCGGCTGGAGGCAGTGGAGATGTCCTATCTAATGGCAATGTGTGGTGTAAATATTATGCAGAAAATTCGGAGTGTGGAAATTATGAGATGTTTACCTGGAGTTTACCTGGAGAGAGTTCTGGGGGTCAATGCCCCCGATGCCCGGTCTGTGACCAGGCCTTAAGTTATTAAAAGTATTAGTCAGAGGGCTGAAGAGGGGTTGTTGAGGTGGTTTGGTCATTTAGAGAGAATGGATCAAAGTAGAATGACATGGAGAGCGTATAAATCTGTAGGGGAAGGAAGGCGTGGTACGGGTCGTCCTCGAAAAGGTTGGAGGGAGGGGGTAAAGGAGGTTTTGTGGGCGAGGGGCTTGGACTTCCAGCAAGTGTGCGTGAGTGTGTTAGATAGGAGTGAATGGAGACAAATGGTATTTGGGACCTGACGAGTTGTTGGAGTGTGAGCAGGGTAATATTTAGTGAAGGGATTCAGAGAAACCAATTATTTTTATATAGCTGGATGCGAGTCCTGGAAATGGGAAGTACAATGCCTGTACTTTAAAGGAGGGGTTTGGGATATTGGTAGTTTGGAGGGATATGTTGTGTATCTTTATATGTACATGCTTTTAAACTGTTGTATTCTGTGCACCTCTGCAAAAACAGTGATTATGTGTGAGTGTGCTTGAAAGTGTTGAATGATGATGAAAGTATTTTTTTGGGGGAATTTTCTTTCTTTTTGGGTCACCATGCCTCGGTGGGAGATGGCCGACTTAAAAAAAAAAAAAATGAACGTGGTACAGACTGCAATCCTTGGAACAAACTACATATGCTCAAAGAATCTACATACTGTATAATATTCAGGAAAAAGAACAAGCCCAAAGTTTTCCAGCAAGGCTTTTATGCTTTTGGCATTTAAACTGGTAACTGTAGGAGGACAATAGTTAGGCTGGGTGTCCATTGATGCCTGAGGTGCCTAGCCATGCTGCCAAGCCTTGCTCTCTCTATAATGTGAACATGTAACTAATGCTGTCAAACTCGGGTTATATTACCTGCTTATTCTTCATCTAGATTCCCACACAGCTGTTTCCCACTGAGGTAGGGTGACTCAAAAAAGAAAAACTTTCAACATGATTCACACTATCACTATTTTGCCAGAGGCATGCAGATATGACACTTTAAATGTCACTCTAAATAGCAAATATCCCAAACCCCTCCTTTAGATTGTAATTAAAACTTCAACAAATCTTATTATAGCATCCTATTTCAACAAACATAAAAAGGTATAAACCTGAATTTTGTTTACTTGTTATGCCAGATATATACTGTACATCAGTAATCAGTACTGTAGTTAAAAGCAAGCTCAAAAATTTCATATATCCTAACCTGCTGTGGACTATGATGTTTTGATCCACCACAGTCCTTTGTATTTTGCTGAATTTCTTTAGAGCACTAAACTGTCCACCTGAAGAGACTTGCATTTTAGAAACAGATTTGGATTTTGCAAATGGGTTTCTGGATTTGAGTTGGTCAGGTGACGACACATACTGCATTTCCACAGAAGATTGGTCAGGTGATGACACACACTGCATTTCCACAGAAGATTTTCTGTTTTTTTCAACAGAAGTAATAGGAGGACTTGTATTTGCATTTTCATCCATGTCAAGTGAATCAGACAGCTGGCCAAGGCCTGTGTAGTTACCACTGTCATCATGAAGACTGTCATCATCTGGAGTGACTTCTGTCCTTTTACGTTTTTCTGGATGAGAATACAAGTCGTGGAGCTCTCCTTCCGTTAGATCATCATCAACCACTTCCGGTTCTAAAATAAAATAAACAAATATAAATTACATGGTAGTACAACCGAACATCATAAGGTTACAGTGAACAAGTGATAACTTACCTTTCCTATATAGTGCTTCAAGTAAGGGAATCATTACTATTTTATTGTATTGTATGAAAGTCCATGGTAGTGAAATTCATGGTAATTTTATCCTCTGGGGGTCTCAGTCTTCCTTTGTTTACCATGTTAATCATTTCTCACCAAGATGACCCTCCCCCTTCCTCACAAAAAAGCAGCACATTTACCATCACTCAACAGTTGTCCTGCCAGAAGTATGCAGACGCCACAATTACGATGACCCTCCAAACTTCGGCTTAAATCCAGAATGTTAGGCGAAAGAAATGTTAACATAATCTCTCATGAGCTTTCTAGATTTTCAATGAATAAATTTCCTTAACCTCCATGGGGAAGTGGAACAGAATTCTTCCTCCGTAAGCCATGCGTGTCGTAAGAGGCGACTAAAATGCCGGGAGCAAGGAGCTAGTAACCCCTTCTCCTGTATAAATTACTAAATTTAAAAAGAGAAACTTTTGTTTTTCTTTTTGAGCCACCCTGCCTTGGTGGGATATGGCTGGTTTGATGAAAAAAAAAAAATTCCTTAAGCAAAAGCAAACCTCTGTGGACATGTGTACAAATAGGACTGAAGAAATAAGGCTGTAGATAATTTTTTAAAAGTAGGATTTTGAATAGAATATATCTACAGCCACATACTGTATCTCACTAATAAGTGCTAGTTCAATTTAAATATTACCATGTCAGAAATATCAAAGAAATACATTGTTTTTAAGTTATTATTCAAAGAAAGACTAGTGGCATTGCTTGGTCTCAAGGAAAGTATGAAATATTTCCAAGGAATTTTGTTAAAACACCTAGGAGAGGGTAAAGCAGGTTTTGAATGCTAAGGGCTTGAGCAACCAGCAGGCTTAAGTGAGCATGATTCATGGGAGTGCATGGAGACAAATGGCTTTATAATGTTTGACATACTGTTGGGGTATGAACAAGGTAATATTTATGAATGGAATCAGAGGAAACTGGTTAGATGGACTAGTCTTGAAGGTGGGAGGAGTAGTGCCTACACTCCAAAGGAGGGGGTGAGAATGTTGCAGCCGGAGGGCCATCTGAATTGGGATGTCAGCACACTTCTGGCAAGATAGCGCTTGGTGTGAATGATAATGAACGTTTTAACTTTATTCAAGTCCCCTATTTTACCTTCGATACATATGAAGATTTGGCGAGACAGAGCTAAGGTATAAAAAAAAGTACAGAGATACATTACTATGATTAACTTTGAACAACAGAAGCAGGTAAGCCAAACTTTGTCAGGCAAACACGCTCTATAAAGTATTACATATTCTTATTCTGTATAACCAAGATAAAATCCTATCTTCCAAGAACAGAGAAACTTTTGAGATTGTAAACAATCATTCAAATCAAGTACATGTAGATAAAAATCACAATTTATAAAAAAAAAGAGTTGAAATTAGCTTCTTAGTCAGAGAGGACAAGAATTCAAGCCTTTGAAGCTCTCCAAGAAATGTAAACATAAACTGCCTACCATGGATTTTAATTTCTGTTTCCACTGACAAAATGTAGACACCATCCTAGAAGTGGTTAAAGACGGATACAATGGAGCACTCTCATGACAAAAGGAAATAAAATGGGTTAGGGGAAAATTTTTATACAGCCTGTATGTCTTCTAGCAAGGGTATCTCTTTAAAGTGTTACCACATTTGGTTTTATATGCATTAACTTTACTGCATTATTATTATTAAAGTCATGAATGGTGTTAAACCCTTTGGTGGTCATTCAGCACACAAAACATTCAGTGCTGAATGACAACCAAACGGTTTATCACCATTCATGAATATAATAGTAATGTAGTAATCTCCACGTATGCATTTAAAACCAAGGCTAAATCATTCAAAACATTCATAGAAATATAACTACCAAGTTTTCTTCTCTTGAACATAGGATTCACTACCGTAACTTCTTTGCCCTTCATTGTGTGTACATTGGAGTTAATTATACTGGGAACAACTGGCCCCATCTTTGTGAAATTCTTGGTCCAGATGCTGGGATGATTGGAGCAGAGGTCTCCCCGTTTGTTCCAGCTGGATGATTTTGGCTCTGGGGGCTGGAAATCAAACATTTCTTTGAGAGTGTATAACCTTCTTTGGTTATTATTACAATTCTAATGCTGCAGTATAGCTCAAGTACAGTCTAGTCTTGAAAGTTTGGGCAAGATGTGGTTGAAACATAAATAAAAAGACAGTTAATCACTATTTTCTGGACATGGGATGATACCAAAAATCTTGCCAATACTGATACTCAATTTTAGGATGACACTGATGAAGATACTATCAGAATTACCTGATATTCACCAATATCATCAAAATTACAATACCTACTGATACCACTACTCAGCTTTAGACCAGTACCATCAAAATTAGCTGATGCCACCAACGCCAGCACTAATACTCTGGAACACCCCTATTATTCTCTTACAAGTAATGAATCCCATGCAGAATTCATTCCACTACAGCTGCTAAAGATCTTTCCATGTCTAAAATGGCTCGTTCTTATGTTTTACTACTTATCTTTATCTGCAATAATTTCTGCTTTCCTCTAGATACCAGTACAAATACTTGACAATTGTCCCACCTTGCATAGCTATACTGTGGTTTGTCATATCCTACAGATGATATTACTTTTCTCTCATTATGGGTGCTAAATATCCAGTACACCTACAGTATAAAATTAAGCTGAATTCCCATACATGCCCACTTTTACCATTTACAAGTTAACCTTAAGAGCTCCTTTCTATCGACACATTATGAAACTGAAAGTTAAATAAAGTAAATGTCCATTGGGTCTCCCTACTTTGTTGGAAAAGAGAAAAAAGAGATCTTATAGTACTGTACTTAAAAAAGTTTCTATAAAGAATATACCTAAGTCTTAAATACTACAGTATTACAAAATATTAATCCTGGATGCAAAAAACAGCTTGAAATATATACATACCTTGTAAGTCTCTGGAGAGAAGTTATCAGCCACTTCTCCAGTCTGAACATTAACATTGCCCAGTGCTATTTGTAAAGCTCTCTCATGCCCAACAAATTTCCCTGCATAAGGATAATCTACAGCATCCATGCCCTCAGGGTAGTCATTAAGAGGGCGAAGAATGCGCTGGATGGGGTCGAATACCAGCTGGTGCAGGAATGTATTGCGAGCTTTGATGAAATTATCACGGTACTCCTGACTCACCTCCAGGTGAGGCATCTTCAAGTAAGATGGTAGTTTACACAAAGCCTGAAAAATCATACATTTTCTATTAGTACATCATTCACATTTTGAAGTAACTTGCCTTATAAAGCTATTATTATTACGTATTATTATTATTGCAAAGGTTAGTGGATGAGTTCGGGAGTGTGTGTAAAGGTAGAAAGTTGAAAGTGAACATAGAAAAGAGTAAGGTGATGAGGGTATCAAATGATTTAGATAAAGAAAAGTTGGATATCAAATTGGGGAGGAGTAGTACGGAAGAAGTGAATGTTTTCAGATATTTGGGAATCGACATGTCAGCGGATGGATTTATGAAGGATGAGGTTAATCATAGAATTGATGAAGGAAAAAAGGTGAGTGGTGCGTTGAGGTACTTGTGGAGACAAAAAACGTTATCTATGGAGGCAAAGAAGGGAATGTATAAAAGTATAGTAGTACCAACACTCTTATATGGTTGTGAAGCTTGGGTTGTAAATGTCGCAGCGAGGAGGCAGTGATGTCCTGTCTAAGGACAATGTGTGGTGTGAATATTATGCAGAAAATTTGGAGTGTGGAAATTAGGAGAAGGTGTGGAGTTAATAAAAGTATTAGTCAGACGGCTGAAGAGGGGTTGTTGAGATGGTCTGGTCATTTAGAGAGAATGGATCAAAATAGAATGACATGGAGAGCATATAAATCTGTAGGGAAAGGAAGGCAGGGAGGGGTCGTCCTCAAAAAGGTTGGAGGGAGGGGGTAAAGGAGGTTATGTGGGCGAGGGGCTTGGACTTCCAGCAAGCATGCATGAGCGTGTTAGATAGGAGTGAATGGAGACGAATGGTGTTGGAGTATGAGCAGGGTAATATTTAGTGAAGGGATTCAGGGAAACCGGTTTTTATATAGCCGGACTTGAGTCCTGGAAATGGGAAATACAATATTGCCTGCACTTTAAAGGAGGGGTTAGGGATATTGGCAGTTTGGAGGGATATGTTGTGTATCTTTATACGTAAATGCTTCTAAACTGTTGTATTCTGAGCACCTCTGCAAAAGCAGTGATAATGTGTGAGTGTGGTGAAAGTGTTGAATGATGATGACAGTATTTTCTTTTTGGGGATTTTCTTTCTTTTTTGGGTCACCCTGCCTCGGTAGGAGACGGCCGACTTGTTGAAAAATTAAAAAAAATTATTATTTTTGGGGATTTCAATCCTGAAGTGGGTAAAAATGTTGTGGAGGGAGTAGTAGGTAAATTTGGGGTGTCAGGGGTAAATGAAAATGGGGAGCCTTTAACTAAGCTATGTGTAGAAAGAGGTTTGGTAATAAGTAATATATATTTTATGAAAAAGAGGATAAATAAATATACAAGGTATGATATAGCATGTAATGAAAGTAGTTTGCTAGATTATGTATTGGTGGATAAAAGGTTGATCAGTAGGCTTCAGGACATACACATTTATAGAGGGGCAGCTGATATATCGGATCATTATTTAGTTGTAGCTACAGTTAGAGTAAGAGGTAGATGGGACAAGAGGAAAATGGCAACAACAAATAAGAGAGAGGTGAAAGTGTATAAACTAAGGGAGGAGGAAGTTCGGGTGAGATATAAGCAACTATTGGCAGAAAGGTGGGCTGGTGCAAGTATGAGTAGTGGGGGGTTGAAGAGGGTTGGAATAGTTTTAAAAATGCAGTATTAGAATGTGGGGCAGAAGTTTGTGGTTATAGGAGGGTGGGTGCAGGAGGAAAGAGGAGTGACTGGTGGAATGATGAAGTACGTACAGGGTGTAATAAAAGAGAAAAAGGTAGCTTATGAGAGGTTTTTACAAAGCAGAAGTGCTATAAGAAGAGCAGAGTATATGGAGAGTAAAAGAAAGATGAAGAGAGTGGGGAAAGAGTGCAAAAGTAGAGCAGATGATAGTGTGTGAGAGGCAATGTCAAGAAATTTTAATGAAAATAAGAAAAAAAATTTCTAGGTAGTAGGTTGGTAGACAGCAACCGCCCGGGGAGGTACTACCGTCCTGCCAAGTGAGTGTAAAACGAAAGCATGAAATTGTTTTACATGATGGTAGGATTGCTGGTGTCCATCTTTCTGTCTCATAAACATGCAAGATTTCAGGTACGTCTTGCTACTTCTACTTACACTTAGGTCACACTACACATACATGTACAAGCATATATATACACACCCCTCAGGGTTTTCTTCTATTTTCTTTCTAGTTCTTGTTCTTGTTTATTTCCTCTTATCTCCATGGAGAAGTGGAACAGAATTAGTGTTGTAAGAGGTGACTAAAATGCCAGGAGCAAGGGGCTAGTAACCCCTTCTCCCATATAAATTACTAAATTTAAAAAGAGATACTTTCATTTTTCTTTTTGGGCCACCCTGCCTTGGTAGGATACGGCCGGTTTGTTGAAAAAAAAAAAAAAATTTGGAGTGAGTTAAACAAGTTAAGAAGGCCTAGGGAATGAATGGATTTGTCAGTTAAAAACAGAGTCGGGGAGTTAGTAGATGGGGAGATGGAGGTATTGGGTAGATGGCAGGAATATTTTGAGGAACTTTTAAATGTCGACGAAGAAAGCGAGGCGGTAATTTCATGCACTGGCCAAGGAGTTAAGCCATCTTTTAGGAGTGAAGAAGAGCAGGATGTGAGTGAGGGGGAGGTGCATGAGGCATTGCATAGAATGAAAGAGGGAAAAGCAGCTGAAACTGATGAGATCATGACAGAAATGTTAAAAGCAAGGGGATATATAGTGTTAGAGTGTTTGGTATCTTTGTTTAATAAATGTATGAAAGAGGGGAAGGTACCTAGGGACTGGCAGAAAGCATGTATAGTTCCTTTATATAAAAGGAAGGGGGACAAAACAGATTTTAAAAATTATAGTGGAATTAGTTTACTGAGTATACCAGGAAAAGTGTATGGTAGGGTTATTATTGAAAGAATTAGAGGTAAGACAATGTAGGATTGCAGATGAGCAAGGAGGTTTTAGAGTGGGTAGGAGATGTGCAGATCAAGTGTTTTAAACCATACCCCGGCCGGGATTGAACCCGCGGTCAGAGTCTCAAAACTCCAGCCCGTCGCGTTAGCCACTAGACCAGCTAGCCACAATAAGATTCGTCCAACTAGGTATATTTCTACACTATAGGAAGGTTAGCACAGGCACCACTGTGACCACAAATGCAAGTTTTTACAGACGAATCTCCAGCTAGCGTGGCCGTGACGAACTCTAGCTCAAGTCCCTTCACTGCCGTCAACATGACTCACGAAATCGTAATGACACGATTGCAAACAAACCATACCCCGGCCGGGATTGAACCCGCGGTCAATCCATTGTTCCATTGTCTGGAACAATACTCTTCTCCAGACTGAGGGACTGACCACCTCAAAACTTTAAGGGTGATGGACTGATTACATCGTCTTCAAGTCTCTTCTGCTTCTATCAACTTTGCTGTACTCGACTGAAGAAGCCTACTGTGTAGGCGAAACGTTTCGAAATAAAGATACCTAACTGTTGCATATGTGTCTTACCTAAACATACTGTGCTTATTGGAGATTCTAAAGAAAAATTGCAAAGGTTAGTGGCTGAGTTTGTGAGAGTGCATAAAGGCAGAAAGGTGAAAGTGAACACAGAAGAGAGTAAGGTGCTGAAGGCATCAAATGATTTAGATAAAGAAAAACTGGATATCAAATTGGAGAGGAGGAATATGGAAGAAGTGAATGTTTTCAGATATTTGGGAGTTGACATGTCAGCGAATGGATTTATGGAAGATGAGGTTAATCAAAGAACTGATGAAGGAAAAAGGGTGAGTGGTGCATTGTGGAGACAAAAAACATTATCTATGGAGGCAAAGAAGAGAATGTATGAAAGTATAGTGGTACCAACACTCTTATATGGGTGTGAAGCTTGGATTGTAAATGCTGCAGCGAGGAGACAGTTGGAGGGAGTGGAGATGTCCTGTCTAAGGGCAATGTGTGGTGTAAATATTATGCAGAGAATTCAGAGTGTGGAAATTAGGAGAAGATGTGGAGTTAATAAAAGTATTAGTCAAAGGGCTGAAGAGTTGTTGAGGTGGTTTGGTCATTCAGAGAGAATGGATCAAAGTAGAATGACATGGAGAGCGTATAAATCTGTAGGGAAAGGAAGGCAGGGTAGGGGTTGTCTTCGAAAAAGTTGGGAGGAGGTGGTAAAGGAGGTTTTGTGGGCGAGGGGCTTGGACTTCCAGCAAGCGTGCATGAGCGTGTTAGATAGGAGTGAACTGAGACGAATGGTATTTGGGACCTGATGTGCTGTTGGAGTGTGAGCAGGGTTATATTTAGTGAAGGGATTCAGGGAAACCAGTTATTTTTATATAGCTGAACTAAAGTCCTGGAAATGGGAAGTACAATGCCTGCACTTTAAAGGAGGGATTTCGGATATTGGCAGTTTGGAGGAATATGTTGTGTATCTTTATATGTATATGCTTCTAAACTGTTGTATTCTGAGCACCTTTGCAAAAACAGTGATTATGTGTGAGTGAGGTGAAAGTGTTGAATGATGATAAAAGTATTTTCTCTTTGGAGATTTTCTTTCTTTTTGGGTCACCCTGCCTCGGTGGGAGATGGCCAACTTGTTAAAAAAAAAATTATTTTTATTATTTTTTATTATTTTTATTATTATTATTATGATTATTATTATTATGATTATTATTATTATGATTATGATTATGATTATTATTATTATTATTATTATTATTATTATTAAGTTAAACAGTAAACCCAAAAAGGATCATACAGCACTGCTTATAAAAAGAGAAAAGAAATAGTAAAGGACTACAAAAACTTGTGAAAGACCATTCCTAGTATTTACTAACATTGTTAATATCTGGATTTGAAGTAACATTGAAGAATTTGTAAGCCTTAGCCAGACCAATTCCATGCAGGGATGGCAGATAATCACAGCCCGACAGGATGCACATGTTGCGAAACTTGTCAAAGAAAAACTTGTCTCGTGGAACATTCATAGCAAGATGAAGCTTTTCTTGTTCAACCATCACACCACCACCATTGGAGTCCAATTTGAACAGACACTGTGGATATGTATGAATGGTATTATTGGTGACAGAGATACTGGAAATACATGTACAAATACTTTTCAAATACTGTACAAGTACTACATAGAGCATTTAAAATGGCCTAGGTAGACAGCGAATTTGGGCAAAAATTCATTAGAAATTACAAATAAATCTGCAACTGCTTGTAATCCTAACATGATTGGAAATCCCTTTTATATAGAGTCAGTATCGGCAAAAGAGGAAAACAAAGCACGAGCAAGGTAACATTCATGCAGGGAGTCAGGGAAACCAGCTAGCTAGACTTAAGAGTCGTGAAGGTGGGAAGTACACAGTGCTTGCAACCTGAAGGGGGATGAGAATATTGCACTCGGAGGGTCATTGCTTGCACCCTGAAGGGGAAGCGGGGATGTTGCAGTCAGAGGGTCATTCAATACCACTCATCTGAATGAGAAAAGCTGAGTATCTTTTCCTTCTTTGTGTCACTTTACATTGGTAGATAGCTACTGTGTTGAAAAGAAGTAAAAATATAGATATTAAATTTAAGTAAAATATACAATTATAGCAATGTACTTTGTAAGTGACATTACATTAAATAATAGAAAAATAGGGAAATTACAGTTGTCAAGTGCTTATCTAGTTGATCA
This sequence comes from Cherax quadricarinatus, assembly GCF_038502225.1. NCBI lineage: Eukaryota > Metazoa > Arthropoda > Malacostraca > Decapoda > Parastacidae > Cherax > Cherax quadricarinatus. The sequence continues at coordinate 7,483,105 of NC_091314.1, read as the reverse complement.
ATTTTAAAACAAAACAACAATCTGTTTTCTTCTGCCAGTTATCAGTGCTGCAAAGTACACTTGAGCCTCGGCACCCAAACTTAATTGCCTCCAGAAGGCTGTTCGAGTGCCAATCTGTTCGAGTACAGAACAAATTTTTCCCAACCAATTTTCTTTTTTGGTTGGTTGTTATCACTAACCCTCTTAAACCCTCATGGTGACTTATACAAATATAAAAAACTCCAAAAAATGTGAAGAAACATGAAATAGTTTACAGTGAAGTTCTAGCAGGTCGTGTTTGTTTAGATGAGTGCTGAGCAAACAGTCGACTACCAAGCGATTTGTTTACCAAACAAAGCGTTCGAATACCGAATTGTTCGAGTACAGAGCTGTTCAAGTACTAAGGTTTTACTGTATTACACAGATCATTCAAAAGATGCTAACACCATGTTAGTAAAGGTGACAATCAACTGGAAATGTACTTACTGCCTTGCATCCAAAAAGCACAAGATCAGAGTCCTCAGTGATCACCACCTGGGCAATACCACACAGGTTGAGGAATGCCAGCTGAGCGTCTGCTTCATATGGTGCAACTGAAATATAAACATGCACAGTTCTTGTCTGTACATCAACAACAATAAAATACAGTGGTACCCCAAGTTTTATACAGCTCCCAACTCGAACAATTATGCAAGTGTATTATTTTAAGTGATTTTTTAAGAGTATTTTTGGGGGGGTCTGAAATGGACTAATCTAATTTACATTATTCCTTATGGGCACAAATTCGGTAAGGGCGCTCTAACAGCCTTCTGGAACGAATTATGGCCGAAACTCGGGGTACCATTGTGTAAGTATATAGAGGAGTGAAAATACCAACCAAAACCAGCTTCCACTCCTAGATTAATTAAATATAAACCATTTTCCTAGCTTCAAAAGTAACACAGGCAAATAAAACAATAGAGTAATAATAATCTATTACAGAAATGCTTGAGTGACTGCAAGAAGTATACGAGGTGCCAGAATGGGCTAAACACTTGAAAATTTTTTGTTTTTCTTTTAAGGTCACCCTGCCTTGGTGGGATACAGCCAGTATGCCAAGAAAAAAAAAAATTTAACGTTTATTTATACAAAATTTATCTCCATTCAAGCTGACAGTATCATCATCAACCATTTCCCACCAAAGTAGGGTGACCCAAAAAGGAAACACATTCATTCATTCAAGAGCTGTCTTGCCAGAAATGTGCCAACAACCTAATTGAAATGACCCTTCGAGCTGCAATAATATACAGTGGACCCCCGGTATTCGATATCAATCCATTCCCGAGAGCTCATCGAAAGCCGAAAATATCGAAAAGCGAATCAATTTTCCTCATAAGAAATAATGGAAATAAAATTAATCTGTGCAAGACACCCAAAAGTATGAAAAAAAAATTTTTACCACATGAAATATTAAGTTTAATGCAATAGAATAATTACAATAATAACAATAGAATAATTGACACTTACCTTTAATGAAGATCTGGTGATGACTGATGGGATGGGAGGAGGGGAGAGGTGTTAGTGTTCAGAAGGGGAATCCCCTTCCATTAGGACTTGAGGTAGCAAGTCCTTTTCCGGGGTTACTTTCCTTCTTCTTTTAATGCCACTAGGACCAGCTTGAGAGTCACTGGACTTCTGTCGCACAACATATCTGTCCATAGTGGCCTATACCTCCTGTTCCTTTATGACATTCCTAAAGTGTTTCACAACATTGTCAGTGTAATAGTCACCAGCATGGCTTGCAATAGCTGTGTTAGGGTGATTGTCATCAAAAAAGGTTTGCACTTTAAAGCCACATTGCACACATTTCCTTAATCTTTGAAGTAGGCAACTTCTTCAATTTCTCTATCCCCTCCTCCGAAGCAGTTTCCTCAGGTGTGGCTTCTTGCTGTTGAAGATGATCTAGCAGCTCATCAGTGGTTAGTTCTTCATTGCCCTCCTCCACCAACTCTTCCACATCCTCCCCACTAACCTCCAACCCCAAGGACTTCCCCAGTGCCACAATGGATTCCTCAACTGGCATAGGCTTCTCAGGGTTAGCCTCAAATCCTTCAAAATCCCTTTTGTCTACAAATTGTGGCCACAGTTTTTTCCAAGCAGAGTTCAAGGTCCTCTTAGTCACTCGCTCCCAAGCCTTACCTATAAAGTTTATACAATTGAGGATATTAAAGTGATCCTTCCAAAACTCTTTTAGTCAGTTGAGTTTCTGTGGTCACTATAAAGTACTTTTGAAACATAGCTTTTGTGTACAGTTTCTTGAAGTTGGAAATGACTTGCTGGTCCATGGGCTGCAGGAGAGGAGTGGTATTAGGAGGCAAAAACTTGACCTTAATGAAGCTCATGTCCCCAGAAAGTCGCTCTGCTAAGTCTGTAGGATGACCAGGGGCATTGTCTAATACCAGGAGGCACTTAAGGTCTAATTTCTTTTCAATTAGGTAATTTTTCAGTGGGGGCAAATGCATGGTGTAACCAGTCATAGAAAAAGTCCCTAGTGACCCATGCCTTACTGTTTGCCCTCCACAGCACACAAATTAGCCTTGAGGACATTGTTTTTCCTGAACACTCTGGGAGTTTCAGAGTGATACACCAATAAAGGCTTCACTTTGCAATCACCACTAGCATTGGCACACATCAACAGAATAAGCCTGTCTTTCATAGGCTTATGTCCTGGGAGTGCCTTTTCCTCCTGAGTAATGTAGGTCCTGCTTGGCATTTTCTTCCAAAACAGGCCTGTTTCGTTGCAATTAAACACTTGTTCAGGTTTAAATTCTTCACTGTCTGTGTAATCCTTGAATTCCCTCATATTTTTCAGCTGCTTTTTGGTCTGAACTGGCAGCCTCACCATGCCTAATCACACTATGTATGCCACTACGACTCTTAAATCTTTCAAACCAACCTCTGCTGGCCTTAAATTCACTCACATCAGCAGTAGTTGCAGGCAATTTCTTTACCAAATCATCATGCAACTGCCTAGCCTTTTCACAAATGATCGCTTGAGAGATGCTATCTCCTGCTATCTGTTTTTCATTTATCCACACCAATAACAGTCTCTCAACATTTTCTAACACTTGTGGTCGCTGTTTCGTAATCACAGTTGCACCTTTTGCAAGAACAGCTTCCTTGATTGCCGTTTTCCTGGTCACTATAGTAGAGATGGTTGATTGGGGTTTACTATACAACCTGACCAGCTCCGACACACGCACTCCACTTTCGTACTTTGCAATTATCTCTTTCTTCAATAGTCATTAGCACCTTTTTTCTCGAAGGGTTGGCACTAGAAGCTTTCTTGGGGCCCATGGTGACTTATTTTGCAGAAACAAGCACCAAAAACAGTGATAATGTGGAATGTACCGAATGTATCCTTAGATGCGCGCACACTGGCTGGCTTGTAAACACTGGCACACACGGGGCAGTTCAGGCCACACGTGGACACGTCTCATACGAATCGCATCGAATACCGGGTTTTCGATCGGATACCAATGCCATTGAATACCGGGGGTCCACTGTACAGCACACTTTTACTAAATTTCATCTTATGCATTATCAAAATTGGTTCTGCCTTGACAGCAATCTGTGCGATATTATATTGGATTCAAGCAACATATATAATTTAATACTAGAATAGTGGAAACGTATGCAGAGAAGGAAGCTCCTGGAGACAAGGTTACTCTTTCTTCTTTCAATGAACTGGCTGTATCCCACCAAGGCAGGGTGACCTTAAAAGAAAAACCAAAGTTTCTCCTTTTAAATTTAGCAATGTATACAAGAGAAGGGGTTACTAGTCCCCTCTTATAACACACACGGCTTACGGAGGAAGAATTCTTTTCCACTTCCCTATGAAGTACAGTTAATTGCACAATTATATTTCTTCATGAACCTAATAGCATGAATAATAATAATAATACATCTCTGTTGAAATTATTATTATTATTATTATTATCATTACAAGGTTAATCATAAGTATTTAATTCAATGACAGAAGTTTCCCTAGACTTCACATCGCAAGACAAATGCAGAGGTCAAAATCTGATCTTAGGTAAAAGCAATCTTAAAAATTATTTATGCAAAAATAATAAAGTGTGTTTTAAGGTTGCTGTTACCAAGGTGGAGATGCTGACGGCATCATTGTTTTGTGATGCCTCACACTGAATCCTGCAGCACGCAAAATGTAATGTTATTAAAAGAAAAACCTTCCAGTAACTGCAATGCATATTCAACAAAATCTTAGTAAGTATAGGCATTAAAAAGACAAATAAACAAACTTTATTTCTATAAAGTAGAGCACAGTATATTATACAATTAAGGTGACTAACATACACAGTATCTACTTCATAGAAAGTCCTTTAATACATAAAGCATTTCAGACAACCTTAAAACTAAATTATGATTACAAGTACATGTATATAAGAATAAGAATACAGTTTTTAAAATAGTGGAGGTATTTAGTAATTCAATAAAATAATTTAATTAGCGATATATTAAGGATGATGCTAGGTACGTACATGAACTGAAGGAATGATAGACAAGGACAAGGACAAGGACAATACAGGTTAAAAGAATTGTTCAGCATAATGAATTAGAAGCTGGGCCTCTGTTATTTGATAAGGAATGCAAATTATTTACTGGCTTACCTATTATGTCAACATTCCTTGCACGGCACGCCTTTATGACATCTGATGCCATCTCCGAGGTCACTTCAACACAGCGCTGGAAGCATTCTTTAGCTTCTCGAATCTTTCCTTCTCTCAACAACTGTTTTGCCTTCTTGCGATTTCGCTCACGGTTTCTATAATAGCATTTTATCCATTAGTGCATTCGTCAAATCTTTGCTGAAGCTTTACAAGTTGTAATTCTTCTACAGTACAGGGTGACTTACCCCTTATATTATGAGAGTTCAGTTATGTGAATTTGTTAATGTGCTATGTCCCACTTCTAGTAATTTTGTATGTACAATATACATTTACAGTATGAAAACAATGCGATTCATAAAATGTATTGATGATTATAATTATGAGGGATTGACTCATTAGTATTCCAGGGTCCTGTTAGAGGACCACATAATTAAAGGTTCCAGAGCCCAAACCAGATACGTGAAATTGTTAAAACCGCCCCTAACCAATAGCGGAACTCATTTGTCATCCTCAAATAACCAATCAGATTGCCCCAAAACCCTTCCAATAGGAGATGAGACAAGATGTGAAACTATGTAGTTCCGGACTTAAGTGTAAGTGATTCCCAATCCCTCTAAGTTGGAATAATAACTCTTTGGACCCACTGTCAACAATTCATAAAAAAAAAAGTATGGCAAAATTTATAAAGGTAAAAAGATCTTAGAGCCAACCAATCTATCACACAGTAGAAGCACATCCAAATCTTAACAGCATTTCTATGATGGAAATGTAACAGTGCGTGAGTTCAGTTCAGCACTATACAGTTTCCACGAGTCTGAAACTGTCTACTGCAAAAAGTAAGAGACACTATTATAACTGCAGCACTACACTATTTGCAACTATTACATACTCTTGAATGAAAAAAATCACTATAAAATGCAAGACTATAAACATTAAAAAATATTACATTGAAAAATGAACAGAAAATAAATATCTCAGTGCTTATGTGCATTTGCACACACCATTCACCAGGCTCTGGCTTTTGTCCTAGATCACATTCCCCCACAGCCATTGGTTCTCTTCTCTGATTCCCAATCCTCCCTGGCGCTTTTGTGCTCTGCCCGTCCATGGTCACTATGCATCCTCGTTCGTCGGACGCAATCTCCCCTGCGCTTCTTGCGAATCCCAGGTTGAAGCATCTCCCTTCAGTGAGTACCTGCCCATGTTGGAATCCAGGGCAATGAAGTGGCGGATCGAGCGGCCTCCCTCGCACACACGCTTCCTACTATTATCCCTCTTGCCCTGGGCCACAGTGATTTCACAAGGGCTCTTTGGAAGGGAATCTGCCATCAGTGGCAGGAGGGCCTGGCACATTCCCTTTCTTCTTCAGCATTGGGCTCTGTCCGATCTTTTAATGGCCCCCTGCCCTTGGGCTCACCATTCCAACCACTCGGTGGATGTTGCACTGACTCGCCTTCGAGTCGGGCACTAACGACTGGCGGCTCATCTGTACCACCTTTGGATGACAGACTCTCCGTACTGCCCATGGTGTCCCTCACAGCCTGAGACGGTGGAATACTTCACGATGTGGTGCCCACGTTACCACTCTGCACGGACTACTCTCCCTGCAACCTTGCGCGCGCTTGGGGTGCACACTTTCACTCTACCTCTCCTTCTCAACGGGGAGGGGTTTCGCCCTCTGGACCGTCAGGAGATATTGGCCTGTACCTGCTCCTTCCTGCTGGCTTCAGGGCATATCAGGGACATATAATATGCAGTTCCTAATCAAAACATTCTTCCACTTTGGTCGAGGTCCCCTCTCCTAACACTGGACGGCCGGGCTCGATACGGCGTATGCTGTCAGTGGCCCTGAAACCCAACAGAAGAAGAAGAAGAGGAACTTGCTAGTTTGTCCAAGAAAGTGTGCAAATGCATGGAAGCGCTCAGGTGTTCATCATCTATTAGCCCTTAAACTGTCAAAATGTAGATCTATGTTCATGTGTGTAGCACTCCGACCTTGATTTTCCCCATTTGAAAGCATGTAAAAAAAAAAAAAAGCGTAGATCTACGTTCGGAGCCCCCCGCACGTGGACGTAGATGTACATTTGGACATTTTAAGGGTTAATTTTCAATGCGGTATTTTGTCAAAATCACGAATGTTGGTATTGGTAAGTATTTAATGTAAAAAATGAAATTTAAACTTTAATGCTCAAGGCTATTTTTATTTGCTTTAATCAGGGAAGCATTAAACCAGAATGGGTCATGTAGCACCTGGGAAATAGGAGACAATAAGGTTTGATCCAGTGACAGGAAACATCTGGTTTCCTGAATAATGAGCCCCTTGTCAGCATTGAGGCACCTTCTTAGCTGGATGTCCAAGGCTAAAACTATGTACACTGTACAGTACAAAACATCTTATCTTCATTTTATTAAATTTCCTGAATAATAATGTATTTGGATTTATTATTTCTTTCTTTCTTTCAACAAACCGGCCGTATCCCACCGAGGCGGGGTGGCCCAAAAGGAAAAACGAAAGTTTCTCCTTTTAAATTTAGTAATATATACAGGAGAAGGGGTTACTAACCCCTTGCTCCCGGCATTTTAGTCGCCTCTTACAACACGCATGGCTTACGGAGGAAGAATTCTGTTTCACTTCCCCATGGAGATAAGAGGAAATAAACAAGAACAAGAACTAGAAAGAAAATAGAAGAAAACCCAGAGGGGTATGTATATATACGCTTATACATGTATGTGTAGTGTGACCTAAGTGTAAGTAGAAGTAGCAAGACGTACCTGAAATCTTGCATGTTCATGAGACAGAAAAAAAGGACACCAGCAATCCTACCATCATGTAAAACAATTACAGGCTTTCATTTTACACTCACTTGACAGGACGGTAGTACCTCCCTGGGTGGTTGCTGTCTACCAATCTACTACCTAGGGATTTATTATTTATCTCCATAAATTAAAAAATCTCATTTTATGAAATTTAATACAACAGAACAGTAGAAACCTAGGTAGCAGGTTGGTAGACAGCAACCCCCCAGGAAGGAACTACTGTCCTGCCAATTGAGTGTAAAATGAAAGCCTGTAATTGTTTTACATGATGGTAGGATTGCTGGTGTCTTTTTTCTGTTTCAAACATGCAAGATTTCAGGTAGGTTTTGCTACTTCTGCTTACAATAAGGTCACACTACACATGCATGTACAAGCATATATATACAGACCTTTCAGAGTTTTCTTCTATTTTTCTTACTAGTTCTTTTTCTTGTTTATTTCCACTTATCTCCATGGGGAAGTGGAACAGAATTCTTCCTCTGTAAGCCATGCGTTTTGTAAGAGTCGACTAAAATTCCAGGAGCAAGGGGCTAGTAGCCCCTTCTCCTGTATACATTACTAAATGCAAAAGGAGAAACTTTCGTTTTTCTTTTTGGGCCACCCCGCCTCGGTGGGATACAGCTGGTGCGTTGAAAGAAAGAACAGTACAAAGCACTGAATGTTCCATATGGATTTAGTACTTTTGAGAACAATAAAAACAGTTTTCTGTAGTATGTATACTGTAACACAGTAATAAAGGAACACTACACAAACAAGTATCCAGTATGTATCATGAACATCTGAGTTTGCATTGCTATATTCACAAAAAAAAGTGCTAAAAAAACATGTAATAGTATATTATTTACATGAATAATTGAATGGAATCCAGACACTATAACAAGTAATGCCCAAATTCTGATTGATCTAAGAGTGCTGACTCGGAAATTATATACGTATAACACTAAAGTTATTGCTCATTAAAATCTATAATTATATAATAGCTGACCCTATTCTTTACTATTCAAGCTCAAGATATAGAGGTTAATTAATCTTTCATGAGCAATTGTGCAGAAGAGTACTTATTATTATTAATACTAATTAAAAAAAAAAAAAGTCTTACTCTCTGCGTTTAGTCTCAGTGACAGCCTTGGAAGGTAGATGACAGCCATCAAACACTAAGATTGGTTTGATATCATTGTTCAGCAACTGATTGATCTGCTTCAAAACATAGATCACATGTCTGAGAAAAGAAGAAAAACAAAATAATATGACTTGCAAGAATCATCCAAATTATCCCAAATTATCCCAAAATTTACTTAAATTTAGATTCTGTCCTGAAATATTTATAAAAATATTAATAATACAGTATATACTAGGGCCTGACAGTCATGTACTGGTCTTATCAAACCAACTTTCATCCTATGACTTTTTATTTACTATATGCACATTTTCATGAAGGTACTTAAATTTTATATAGCATATAAACTGTCCAGCATCAACACTACACATTAACAGTGAGGCATGACTTCACACTAGAAGATACTGCAACTGCATTAATCATTTACTGCCTAAGTTATAAATGTGTTTACTGTAGTTACTTTAACACAGTAGTCATCTCACATAGATGTAGGCTGACCCTCCCCTCCCCACATAAAAGAGGAAAAACATATTCATCATCATTCACACAATTGCTGTCTTGCCAGAAGTGTTGACATTACAGTTCAGATTACTCTCCAAACTGCAACAGCATCACCCTCCTTTAGAGTGTAAGCACTGTACTTTCCACCCCCAGGACCAACTGTTTCCCTGAATCCCTCCATAAATGTTATCCTTCACGTCAAGTCATGAAGTCCACTTGATTCTACTCATTCTGAGCTTAATGGATATTCAAGCCTCCCATAACCTCCCATATCCACACCCTCCAGTCCTTCGAGGGATAACCTCAACCTCTCCTTTCTTTCACCCTAGAGTTATATACCCTCTTTGTCATTCTGTTCTGCTCCATCCTCTCTAACTGCCCAAACCACCTCAAAAACCCTCTGGCAAAGGCCCCCCCCCATCTTCTAGTCTCCAGTGTCTGAATTTTCAGCATAATGTTCACACCACACATCATCCTCAAATACCTGGAGTATACTTGGAGGGTGTTTCAGGGGTTAATGCTCTTGCAGCCCAGTCCATGACCAGGCCTCGTGGTGGATCACAGCTTGATCAACTAGTTCTATAATAATATAATGATAATACAGTATAATAATATAATAATAATAATAACACGTATGAGCGTGTTAGATAGGAGTGAATGGAGACGAATGGTTTTTGGGACCTGACGAGCTGTTGGAGTGTGAGCAGGGTAATATTTAGTGAAGGGATTCAGGGAAACCGGTTATTTTTACATAGCCAGACTTGAGTCCTGGAAATGGGAAGTACAATGCCTGCATTTTAAAGGAGGGGCTTGGGATATTGGCAGTTTGTAGAGATATGTTATATATCTTTATATATGCTTCTAAACTGTTGTATCTGGGCACCTCTGCAAAAACTGTGATTATGTATGAGTGAGGTGAAAGTGTTGAATGATGATGAAAGTATTTTCTTTTTGGGGATTTTCTTTCTTTTTGGGTCACCCTGCCTCGGTGGGAGATGGGTGACTTGTTGGAAAAAAAAAAATATTTCTATAAGTACATGTACAAGGTATACAAGCCTAGCTGACATCAATGACATACTACGTTATAGAAAGCTGCTTGTTATGCAGAGCATTTCAGGCAAATTAGGTGAATGTTGTCCCAGGATGCAACCCACACAAGTTAACTAACACACAGATACCCATTATTCTGATGGGTGAACATGGACAGTAGGTGTCTTAAGGAAACACATCCTGATGTTTTCCAGCCGCACCGGGGATTCAATTTCCAGACCTCAGTGTGTGAGCTGAGTGCGCTACCAATTGAGCTACGACATGACAGAAGGAATAGACTCTGAAGTGTCCGTTTACAGATGATGCGAAGTTGATGAGAAGAATTCAATTGGACGAGGACCAGGAAGAACTACACAGGGATCTGGACAGGCTGCAGACCTGGTCCAGCAATTGGCTCCTGAAGTTCAACCCCACCAAGTGCAAAGTCATGAAGATTGGGGAAGGGCAAAGAAGATTGCAGACGGAGTACAGTCTAGGGGGACCGAGACTACAAACCTCACTCAAGGAAAAGGATCTTGGGGTGAGCATAACACCAGGCACATCTCCTGAGGCACACCAACCAGATAACTGCTGCAGCATATGGGCGCCTAGAAAACCTAAGAACAGCATTCCGACATCTTAATAAGGAATCATTCAGGACCCTGTACACCATGTACGTTAGGCCCATATTGGAGTATGCTGCACCAGTTTGGAACCCACACCAAGCCAAGCACGTAAAGAAACTAGAGAAAGTGCAAAGGTTTGCAACAAGACTAGTCCCAGAGCTAAGAGATATGTCCTACGAGGAGAGGTTAAGGGAAATCGACCTGACGGCACTAGAGGACAGGAGAGATAGGGGGGGACATGATAACGACATACAAAATACTGAGAGGAATTTACAAGGTGGACAGAGACAAAATGTTCCAGAGATGGAACACAGCAACAAGGGGACACAGTTGGAAGTTGAAGACACAGATGAATGACAGGGATGTTAGGAAATGTTTCTTCAGCCACAGAGTAGTCAGGAAGTGGATTAGTTTGGGAAGCGATGTAGTGGAGGCGGGATCCATACATAGCTTTAAGCAGAGGTATGATAACGCTCATGGTGCGGGGAGAGTGACCTAGTAGCGACCAGTGAAGAGGCGGGGCCAGGATCTATGACTCGACTCCTGCAACCACAACTAGGTGCGTACGTGTCACTGCTTTTAGGCTCCTCCTTTCTGCAACATTTAAAGCCCAGGTTTCACACCCATGTAACAATAGGTGCAGTGAACCCAAGACGTATAACTAATAAGTCCTAAAGTTACACTAACTTTATATATCTTTGATAAGGCCTCAATTAGCGTATGCTGCTTAGTTTTTATCTCCATATTACAAACTGCGGTCAATATGGATAAGAGCCGCTCAGGAGACAAGGTTAAAGGACTCCAATGAAAATAAGACAGACAGTCCCAGATGACACACCGACTTTACTGGGCTATCCTGCGTGGCTAACCCTTCCCCGGGTTAATAATCCCAACAAATCTTATCTTACCCATCGGTAGGTTCTCCACGCACGAGTTTCTCTGCACAGGAAAAAGCACCCTTGTGGAGCCAGCAGTAGGCGTCGACGGCGGCCGTCTGACCCTTGAACTCCCTGAGGTTGGCCTCCCTCGAGGCCTTCTTCAGGAAGGGCAGGAGACCCTGGATGCCCATGGTGGCGGGAGATATAAGCAAATACTAACATCCGCAGCAGCTTCTTGTGATCTCCAACCACACCCCACACTTCTACATCCAACTGACTTATTGGTCACCCGAACAGTAGGTCCGCCTTACGATATTTCTTCTTAAATAACAGGAAGAAGAGAGGATGACAGTAGGTTGAGCAGGTCGCTGTGTTTACAAGATCTGGCGCGCACAGGGATCACCTGTCTAAACTTACTCTGGACCTGCCATCTTACTAAGTACGTAAAATAAGTAAAGTAAATTAGTAAAGTTAGTACGTTTATTCAGGTACAAGTACACATAAATACAGTTACATAAATTATCATACATATCAGCCTATGCGTAGATTATTATCTACCAGCATAACCCCCAAAAAAGTCAAAGTGAATTATTTCCATTGGGGTCCTTTTCATGTTAAATAAAATAAAATAAAATAAAATTTATTCTCTATAAAAATTACAATGTGGAGTTAACATATTGTGTGGTTTACATATTATATAGAACTAATTACAGAGGGGGCCACTATCGCACCTAGCATGACTAGGCATTTCGGGCAGAATAAGATCAATTCGAAACTCTATATTGGTACAGATGAAGGAGTATATATTGGTATTAAGGCTAAGTAACTGCATTACACTTCGTAAATTTAGCAACGTGAATGGTTTTCTTTTTGTACAATATATAGTTTCTTTTGAAGCTCCTGTATTGGTGTGGAAAATCGCATTTATCTGAATGTAACTAATTATGTACATAACAGTAAATAATAACAAAGATAATTATTATTTATCAATGTTACATAGACAAGTAGGAATTTGGGACACCTAGGTAGCAAAAAATGTCCCCCTTCGATACCTACCACTGTCATAACCACAAGTTGCTCTGGACCTATTAATTAAATGAAATATACATACACCAGGAATACTGGTAAATATATAAATTTGTGGACTGTATATTAAAAATTAAAGAATAATTATAGATATATACAATTACATAACAGAAAGAAAATATATCTTAATATCACTCACCAATTTGACTGGAGATTAATGTGTATCATACCCAGAAAACCTCACTAACTAAATCTATGAAAATAATGCTGGCCAGAATTACACACAAATCTAGAGAGCTTATCTGAGGTTCCTGGAGCTGTCTTGTCCAGTCGTCTGATATCTCAAGTTATGCAGGAATGCACATCCACCAATTTCGCCTCCTATTTGAGAGGTGTCAACACAATTTTAACCTCTAGAGCACGAAAAATTCTTCCCATTACACCAACGTTTGTACAAAATTCAAAACCAAGATGGCGAGTCTCCTGCCCAGACGTAGGCTTTCCGTTTTCTATGACAAATATTATTAAATACAGTATAGGCCATCTATTTACCTATAAATTACCGTATTTCCGGAAAATATATACAGTATTTTCCACAATTGGAGTATCACAGGCAAACTTATGACTAGTTAAGATTCATTGGGTAACTGATGTAGAAAAAAAATAAAATAAAAATGCTGTCAGTCCAGCCGGATTACAACTACACGAACGAAATTTCTGTCAACAGTGAACACCTGAGGGACTGACTGCGTCTACTCCTGCGACATCCTTGGTGGTGTGGGGGGTGTCTCGATCTCCCCTGGACATCGGTGATAAATATTTTCCGTTTTTTTTTTTTTTTTGGGGAGGCTTGTCTTCGTGTTATCTTACTGGCTGACTACATCACACGAGCATCACCAGTCATCACCTCTATTGTTACGCTCTGCGGATATTTAACGATTTAGCAGTGAAGCCGGTTACTACACTCGAGTTAGGGGTGTAGGTGTCCCTCTCTGCCGGGACTTAGGCAAGGTGGTCCACCTGACCTAGCTGCCAGGTCAGTAAATAGGTACCTGGGTGTTAGTCGACTGGTGTGGGTCGCATCCTGGGAAACAAAATTAACCTAATTTGCCAGAAATGCTCCGCATAACAAGGGGATTTTTATTTAATATATAACTGATGTTAGCTATGTCTACGTAAGTTGTATTATGTACTTGTAAAAAATGAGTGTTATTATTATTATTATTATTATTATTATTATTATTATTATTATTATTATTATTATTATTATTATTATTATTATTATTATTATTATTATTATTATTATTATTATTGAAATAAGTCATATTCATATTCATAAATGGGCAGGCTTAAAATTAGCAAGCAATGAAAGATCAGTGGTAAAAATTACCGTAAACAATTTACAATTTAAGTAAGTTTATTCAGGTATACACAAATAGTTACATAGATTATAATTATCACACATAGCAGAATATATGTAGAGAACCTAGGATAATCCAAAATAGAGAGACTTATTTCCAGTGGGATCCTTTTAATATCTTATTATGCTATAAAGGAGATATCTTATTATTATACTATAAAGGAGATATACTAGGAATAAGGTAAAATGAATTATTTATATTTACATGTGTGTTAACTAAAAAATAAAAAATCTTTCTCCTCCCTTCTGTGGCTACATTCATCAGGCACCTTTTGGACTTCAATTGAAATAAGTCAATTTGTCTGATATTTTTGGGATTATCTAAGCAATTTACACTATGTATGATAGTTGTACTTACGTGTATCTGTGCCTAAACAATCTTACTTACTTACTTACTTATTTACCTACTTACCTACCTACCTACCTACCTATGTACCTATCTATTAACATGAAGTATTATTATTATTATTATTATTAAAATCAGGGGGAAGCGCTAAACCCGGAGGATTATACAGCGCCTGGGGGGGGGATGTGGAAGGCATTCAGGCTTAATTCGGGGAACTGGAGCACAGATCCAATTCCCTAAATCAAGAGCCCCTCACCAACATCAAGGAAGCTTCCTTGAGGGGACATGAAGAAGTAGTCAAATGGGTTGATAGGTGTCCAGCTGTCAGTGGCCCTTACAACCCCCAACAACACCTGACTGTCTCCCCGTGAGTTACTAACAGCTGATGTTTGATCTCCCTCATAATGACTGGGATTTTACACTTAACTTGTCGTGTTACCCATTGTTCATGAGGCACAGGAGCTGGAACTGAGGTCAGGAAAGGTTGATCTGAGGCGGAACTTTAATATATGTACTGTGACTGTTACTCTGGGTCAGCGATCATAAGTCAATTTGCACGCATTTATAAAAGTGAGTTTAGTTAAATAGTATGATTTTAGCATGAAGTTGATCGTGAGACATTAGTCTTCCTTAGAGGCGTTGCTTGACGCTGGTGAGGGCCTGTATACCAAAGGAAATTAATAAAACACATGGTGTAACATTTGGGTATCTATTAGTGAACCCCTCGAGGGAGGTTCCTTGATGCTGAACATTAAAATGGTATAAAATACCGACAGGTTGTTAGGTAAGACACATATGCAACAGTTAGGTATCTTTATTTCGAAACGTTTCGCCTACACAGTAGGCTTTTTCAGTCGAGTACAGAAAAGTTGATAGAAGCAGAAGAGACTTGAAGACGATGTAATCAGTCCATCACCCTTAAAGTTTTGAGGTGGTCAGTCCCTCAGTCTGGAGAAGAGCATTGTTCCGTAGTCTGAGGGACTGACCACCTCAAAACTTTAAGGGTGATGGACTGATTACATCGTCTTCAAGTCTCTTCTGCTTCTATCAACTTTTCTGTACTCGACTGAAGAAG
Source organism: Cherax quadricarinatus (assembly GCF_038502225.1). NCBI lineage: Eukaryota > Metazoa > Arthropoda > Malacostraca > Decapoda > Parastacidae > Cherax > Cherax quadricarinatus. The sequence goes on along the minus strand of NC_091314.1, from coordinate 7,467,621 downwards.
CCTACTGTGTAGGCGAAACGTTTCGAAATAAAGATACCTAACTGTTGCATATGTTCCTTGATGCTGGTGAGGGGCTCTTGATCTAGGGAATTGGATCTGAGCTCCAGTTCCATGAAGCTTAAATGCCTTCTGCACCCCCCCCCTTTCCACAAATGCTGTATAATCCAGGTTTACCGCTCTCCCATGATAAATAATAATTTATTGCTGAAACGTTTCTCCTGCTCAGCAGGCTTCTCCAGTGTTGCATCAAGCAACACTGGAGACGGGAGTAGTAGTTATGATGTGCTCAGTCCATCAGCCTTAGTAAATGGTGGTCAGTCCCTCAAATCTGCAGCGTAGGCATACAGGCAGACCTTGTGTACCAGAGCAGAAATGAGGTGAAGTAGCTAGAAATGATGTCACAGGTGGGAGTGGCCCATGAGTGAAAGTAGGTCATGCTGAACAGTTGTTTTGGCAAAAAAGAGTTGCAGAAGACTTCCCCTGTACCAAGATACCATAGTTTTGCTCTATTAAGTATCATTAATACCATACCAACAGTCACAATTTAGGGCTATATGTGAATTGAGTCGAGAGTAGTCATATAGAACACTGTAGTTCCCTTTTTTTGGGGGGAGGGGGAGAAAGGAGAGTTGTGTTCTCTCTTGTAATCATAAAATTCTTTGAGCATTTTATGTAACTTATTTTTTCTTTACAGCTTTGTTAGACTGAAGCACTGTGAACAGGCTCAGCCAAGATGGTGTTAGCAGACTTAGGTCGCAAGATAACCTCTGCCCTTAAATCTCTCAACAATGCCACTATTATCAATGAGGATGTTCTCAATGACCTCCTTAAAGAAATCTGTGCAGCCTTGCTTGAGTCGGATGTCAACATTAGACTTGTGAAACAGTTACGGGAAAATGTGCGCGCAGCAATTGATTTTGATGAGATGGCTGGTGGCCTTAACAAGCGTCGGATGATTCAGACAACAGTGTTCAAGGAACTTGTTAAGGTAACTAGTTTTGTGTTGGGTATAGTAAAGGGCTCTTTGTTTATTTGATTATTTTCCTACAGCTCATTAGGGCTGTTTCCAACTTCATACCATAATTGTTTCTTCAGGCAAATTTTACTTAGATTTTATCATTAAATGTTTTCTCTTCTCATAATTTACTTTAGAATATGAATCCAGCTTCACACAGGATTTGTTTTAGAATAACTCGTGGTAAAAAAAGTGTATTTTTTTTAAATTGAGAGTGAAAAGATAGGAATGCTAGCAAATAAATGCATTTTGTATAAATTCTCTTATTTTTTAATTACAGCTGGTGGATCCTGGAACAAAGCCATATGTGCCAGTTAAAGGACGTCACAATGTTATTATGTTTGTTGGTCTGCAGGTCAGTGTCTAATGAAATGTGCTTAAAAGAAATATATATGGTTAACCTCCTTTATAGCATGCAGGGTATACTCCCAAATTTTTATTATTATTATTATCACACTGGCCGATTCCCACCAAGGCAGGGTGGCCCGAAAAAGAAAAACTTTCACCATCATTCACTCCATCACTGTCTTGCCAGAAGGGTGCTTTACACTACAGTTTTTAAACTGCAACATTAACACCCCTCCTTCAGAGTGCAGGCACTGTACTTCCCATCTCCAGGACTCAAGTCCGGCATGCCGGTTTCCCTGAATCCCTTCATAAATGTTACTTTGCTCACACTCCAACAGCACGTCAAGTATTAAAAACCATTTGTCTCCATTCACTCCTATCAAACACGCTCACGCATGCCTGCTGGAAGTCCAAGCCCCTCGCACACAAAACCTCCTTTACCCCCTCCCTCCAACCCTTCCTAGGCCGACCCCTACCCCGCCTTCCTTCCACTACAGACTGATACACTCTTGAAGTTATTCTGTTTCGCTCCATTCTCTCTACATGTCCGAACCACCTCAACAACCCTTCCTCAGCCCTCTGGACAACAGTTTTGGTAATCCCGCACCTCCTCCTAACTTCCAAACTACGAATTCTCTGCATTATATTCACACCACACATTGCCCTCAGACATGACATCTCCACTGCCTCCAGCCTTCTCCTCGCTGCAACATTCATCACCCATGCTTCACACCCATATAAGAGCGTTGGTAAAACTATACTCTCATACATTCCCCTCTTTGCCTCCAAGGACAAAGTTCTCTGTCTCCACAGACTCCTAAGTGCACCACTCACTCTTTTTCCCTCCCAAATATCTGTGCATTTAAAATCCCACTGTGTGAAGTGAAGAACATGGGGAAAAAAAAAGTGTTACATTTCAGATACTTGTAAATATGTGCACCAAATTTTTTTAATACTGTACAAGATAAACATTACTGCAGTATAACCTACCTTTCATTCTGGTATTACAGTAGGACCCCCATATCCACTGATTCGTTATCTGCAGTTTGTCATCCATGGTTTACAGTGGCCCAAAAATACCTCTTACTTTTGCATAATAATCAAATCAAAGTTGATTCTCTATAAGGATTACAATGTGGGGTTTACAGATTTTGGTTATTGTGTGGTTTACATGTAATAAAATACTAATTATAGAGGGGGCCACTAGAACACCTAGCAAGGCTAGGCATTTCAGGCAAACTTAGATTAATTCTTAACCCTAAATTATTACAAATTGTGGAGTAAGTTGACTAAATACTAAGTGACTAAATACTAGTTTGTGAGTTTAACAATGTGAATGCTTTTGTTTTGGCACAATACATAGTTGCTATATTGGAGTATCACAGGCAAACTGTGACTAGTTAGGAATCATTATTTTAAGATTAAGATACGTATTTCTGTGCTTATAGTCAAATGGGTGAGTGAGTGAGTGTAAGTGTGAACCACCAGGTGGTTTTTATGTAGTTAGTTAACGGGGTGTATCAGAGAGATAAGATGTTTTCTAACGGTAGTTTTGAAGGTGATGAATGTGTCTGCAGTTTTAAAGTTTTCAGGTAGGGTGTTCCAGATTTTAGGGCTTTTGACATACATTGAATTTTTGTATAGATTTAGTCGGACACGGGGAATGTCGTAGAGATGTTTGTGTCTGATGTTCTGCTTGTGGGTCCTGTCACAACTATCAAGAAAGCATTTTAGGTCAAGGTTAATATTTGAATTTAAGATCCTGTATATGTAGATTGCACAGTAGTAAGTGTGGATGTTCTGAACAGGGAGTAAGTTTAGATGTTCTGAACAGGGAGTAAGTTTAGATCTATGAAGAGTGGGCGGGGGGGGTGTTGCCAGGGATGGGATTTAGTGATTATTCTTACTGCTACTTTTTGTTGAGTTATTATTGGCTTTAGGTGTATTGCTGCAGTTGATCCCCAAGCACAAATAGCATAGGTGAGGTATGGATAAATGAGTGAATGGTATAGTGTGAGAAGGGCATTTTGCGGCACGTAGTATCGTATCTTGGAGAGGATCCCAACTGTTTTGGATACTTTTTTTGACATGTGTTGGATATGGGTGCTGAAATTCAGGTTGTTGTCGAGGTATAGGCCTAGGAATTTGCCCTCATTATGTCTGGCAATTAGAGTGCTGTCAATCTTAATGTTTAGTTGTGCAGCACCTGCTCTGCTACCAAACATAATATAGTAGGTTTTGTCAGTGTTAAGTGTAAGTTTATTGGCTGTCATCCAAGTTGATATTTTGAGCAGCTCTTCATTAACAATGGTGTTGAGGGTGGCAAGATTAGGGTGAGAGATGACATAAGTCATGTCATCAGCAAAGAGAATGGGTTTCAGGTGTTGGGATATGTTTGGAAGATCATTGATGTAAATGAGGAAGAGCAGGGGTCCAAGGACACTTCCCTGCGGAACTCCAGTATCAAGTGGCCGTGTTGATGATGCTGTGTCTTTAATGGTGACATGCTGATACCTATTAGTAAGGTAGGATTTGAAATATGCAAGCGCATGACCTCTTATACCATAATGGTCAAGTTTGTGGAGTAGGATGCCATGGTCTACTGTGTCAAAAGCTTTTCTTAGGTCAATAAAAATTCCTAGTGGAAAGTGCAAAACGAGAGAAGTTGGCAGTCCTTCAAAGCCTGGGAGAGGCCATGAAGTGCTTCCCATCAGTGAAAAAGTGATAATTTTCCACTTATTGTACATAATTTATCAATTAAACTTTATAAGAGGTATGTACAGAACTTATACATAGGGTTTGCTACTATCCACAGTTTTGGTATCCACAGCAGGTCCTTGGAACACATTCCTCCAAGGATATGGGGGTCTTTCTGTACTTTCCTCTTAATTTATAATGAAAGAGTGTGAAGAAGGCAATTGTGGGCTTATTGGGATGAGGTGGATGACCGTAAAGTTGTGTTGATGTGGATGCAGAGATGTCGGTAGCTGATGATTGTATTGGAATGCTCAAGTATATTATGTGTGTCCAGTATGTTTTAAGTTGCAGTACTTTGTAAAGCTAACCAGAAAACTTTTATAAAAATGATTGCACTTTTTAAAACTGTCAAGCCATCAATCACTAAACATATGCTGTTGTGAATTCTCACCTTTCTCACACAGTTTTATAATATAACAGGGCTTTTCTGCCATATTTGATCACTCTATAGAGACCCTTTCTATGTTTTGACTTTTAAGCCATTTATTACACACTGTAACTTTTCCAACCTTATTTAGCTCTTTGACATTTTTTTGACAATCGGTATTACTGATATAATCCATGAGCTCCTGTTTTTCTTATTTCTAATTGTAGGAATAGTCAGTTTATTCATACCAAAGTCACTTGCAGTTTCCATCACATAATATAAGAATGAAGTAGCATGCAGCATGCTTACTGGCCCATTCTACAAGAATCCAACTTGTACCCAACCACACTTACTACTGCACCCAACCACACTTACTACTGTACTCTTCCAAACTACGTATTTAAAGCTGCGTAGTTCTCCCCACCTATGAGGCTACTTAGGTGTTTGTTTACTCATCTGCAACTCTTGCCAAACTATGCTTCCTATATTCTTTATAAATCTAAATTTGTCCAATTTATATCTGTTGCCATCGAGTTCAGCACATTATTTATATCCTGTTTATTCCTGTTTTCTAATGTATACTCAATGATTTAACATATTTCCTTTTACAATAAAAAAATAGTGTATTACATCTTTATTAAATAGTGAAGATTACAAAGTGAACAGGACTTTTGTATAGGAGAGATGATAAATTAGAATAAATAATAAGCACAGTACTGTACTCAAGAATACCTTGCATGGAGGGAGGAAAGCCTGTTTTATGTTAGGTTAATTAGGTTTGAGATAGATTTAATATACAGTCATGCATATACTATATTGACTTGCCATATTATCACTGCACTTTGCCAAACATTAACAAATGCATGGAATATGAATGTAAGATTGATGCAAGTTTGTTATGCTAAACTGATAACTCTAATATACCTTATTTTGAACTGTTCCTTTAAAGTGGAGTTCCTAGGAAATAAGATATGAGACTTTGTTGAGCTAACATTAATATTGAATATTTTGTGATTAGTGCAGTATCATCAGTGTATTACTTATGTTTATACAATGGCTAAATAAAATACTGTTTTCACTAATTGCATAACTTGTTGAAGTAGTAAAATTAGTTGTATATGTAGTGATTTTATTCATATAGAATTATTCGGTTTATGGAAAAAATATTGCTATTACCAAGATCCAGCACAGTACTGTATTCACAAAAAAGTGCTAAACCTGTAAAAATCATTCACTGTTTCATAAAAGATACCTAAAATATCTTCTACACACGGCAGTGAATAGATACAGAATAATGATGTATTTTCACATGTATATTTTAGGGTTCCGGTAAGACGACAACATGTACCAAGCTTGCATACTATTATATGCGAAAGGGTTGGAAGACTTGCCTGGTATGTGCAGACACCTTCCGAGCTGGTGCTTTTGATCAGGTGAAACAGAACTGTACTAAAGCTCGCATACCCTTTTATGGCAGGTAAGGTTGAATTACAAAAGAGTCTCTTATCTGAAATTTTAGTTGGTTATTTTAACAAATTTTGAAAGAGTAATATGTACTCAGGTAGTAGTAAGTGAAATTTGTATTTGCATGTCAAGTGAATTAATCAGTAAACACAGACTCACACTAAAAGTAGATTGTGTGGAAACAGTTTTTTTTTTTTTGGGGGGGGGAGGGGGGTTATGTATGTTATGAATGTAGAAGCAGAAAACTAGGTAAAGAAAAATAAAAGGGAAGGAAAAAGTGGGGAAAAAAGGAGTACTGTCATAGATAAATTTAGATTGAGAAAGGACATAGGAAAGTACTAGTTTTCGAACAGAGTTGTGGATGCGTGGAACAATGTTCTGAGTAGGGTGAATGAAGCCAGGACCTTGGGTGGCTTTAAAAAGAGATTGGACAAATGTATGAGTGGGAGGGGCTGGGTTTGATTGGTGTCGTGGGTACCGGAGTAAATTCTTGGGTAGCTTTGGGTAGTGGTGGGGAAGTGGAATAAGAATCTTTCCTCCATAAGCCATGCGTGTTGTAAAAGTCAACTAAAATGCTGGGAACAATGGGCTAGTAACCCCTTTTCCTGTAATAATTACTAAAAAGAAGAAAATTGTCAAAGTGGGAAGTCTGAATGTGCATGGATGTTGTGTGAATGATAAGAAAGAGATGATTGTGGATGTTATGAATGAGAAGAAGCTGGATGTCCTGGCTTTAAGTGAAACAAAGCTGAAGGAGGTGGGTGAGTTTCAGTGGAGAGGAATAAATGGGATTAGGTCAGGGGTTTCTAATAGAGTTAGAGCTAAAGGAGTAGTAGCAATAATATTGAAGGATAAGCTATGGCAGGAAAAGAGGGACTATAAATGTATTAATTCAAGGATTATGTGGAGTAAAATAAAGGTTGGATGTGAGAAGTGGGTTATAGTAAGCTTATATGCACCTGGAGAAGAGAGAAGTGTAGAGGAGAGAGAGAGAGAGATTTTGGGAAATGTTGAGTGAATGCATGGGGAGTTTTGAACCGATGAAGAAATGGAGGCAGTAATTTCATGCACTGGCCAGGGAGGTACACCGTCTTTTAGGAGTGAAGAAGAGCATGATGTGAGTGTGGGGGAGGTGCGTGAGGCATTACATAGAATGAAAGGGGGTAAAGCAGCTGGAACTGACAGGATCATGACAGAAATGTTAAAAGCAGGGGGGGACATAGTGTTGGAATGGTTGGTATTTTTATTTAATAAATGTATGAAAGAGGGGAAGGTACCTAGGGATTGGCGGAGAGCGTGTATAGTTCCTTTATATAAAGGGAAGGGGGACAAAAGAGATTGTAAAAATTATAGAGGAATAAGTTTACTGAGTATACCTGGAAAAGTGTACGGTAGGGTTATTATTGAAAGAATTAGAAGTAAGACAGAATGTAGAATTGCGGATGAGCAAGGAGGTTTTAGAGTGGGTAGGGGATGTGTAGATCAAGTGTTTACATTGAAGCATATATGTGAGCAGTATTTAGATAAAGGTAGGGAAGTTCTTATTGCATTTATGGATTTAGAAAAGGCATATGATAGAGTGGATAGGGAAGCAATGTGGCAGATGTTGCAAGTACGTATATGGAATAGGTGGTAAGTTACTAAATGGTTTAAAGAGTTTTTATGAGGATAGTGAGGCTCAGGGTAGGGTGTGTAGAAGAGAGGGAGACTATTTCCCGGTAAAAGTAGGTCTTAGACAAGGATGTGTAATGTCACCATGGTTGTTTAATATATTTATAGATGGGGTTGTAAAAGAAGTAAATGCTAGGGTGTCCAGGAGAGGGGTGGGATTAAATTATGGGGAATTAAATACAAAATGGGAAGTGACACAGTTACTTTTTGCTGATGATACTGTGCTTATGGGAGATTCTAAAGAAAAATTGCAAAGGTTAGTGGACAAATTTGGGAGTGTGTGTAAAAGTAGAAAGTTGAAAGTGAACATAGAAAAGAGTAAGGTGATGAGAGTATCAAATGATTTAGATAAAGAAAAATTGGATATCAAATTGTGGAGGAGGAGTATGGAAGAAGTGAATGTTTTCAGATATCTGGGAGTCGACGTGTCAGCGGATGGATTTATGAAGGATGAGGTTAATCATAGAATTGATGAAGGAAAAAAGGTGAGTGGTGCATTGAGGTATATGTGGAGGCAAAAAATGTTATCTATGGAGGCCAAGAAGGGAATGTATGAAAGTATAGTAGTACCAACACTCTTATATGGGTGTGAAGCTTGGGTTGTAAATGCTGCAGCGAGGATGCAGTTGGAGGCAATGGAGATGTCCTGTCAAAGAGCAATGTGTGGTGTAAATGTTATGCAGAAAATTCTGAGTGTGGAAATTAGAAGGTGTGGAGTTAATAAAAGTATTAGTCAGAGGGCTGAAGAGGGTTTGTTGAGGTGGTTTGGTCATTTAGAAAGAATGGATCAAAGTAGAATGACATGTAGAGCGTATAAATCTGTAGGGGAAGGAAGGTGGGGTAGGGGTCATCCTTGAAAAGGTTGGAGGGAGGGGGTAAAAGAGGTGTTGTGGGCGAGGGGTTTGGACTTCCAGCAAGCGTGCGTGAGCGTGTTTGATAGGAGTGAATGGAGACAAATGGTATTTGGGACCTGATAAGCTGTTGGAGTGTGAGCAGGGTAATATTTAGTGAAGGGATTCAGGGAAACCGGTTATTTCATATAACCGGACTTGAGTTCTGGAATTGGGAAGTACAATGCCTGCACTCTAAAGGAGGGGTTTGAGGTATTGGCAGTTTGGAGGGATATATGTATTGTGTATTTTTATGCGTATATACTTCTAAACTGTTGTATTCTGAGCACCTCTGCAAAAACAGTGATTATGTGTGAGTGAGGTGAAAGTGTTGAATGATGATGAAAGTGTTTTCTTTTTGGGGATTTTCTTTCTGTTTGGGTCACCCTGCCTCGGTGGGAGACGGCCGACTTGTTAAAAAAAAAAAATGCCTTGTGTGTGTCAGTAGGCCTTCTGCAGTGTTCCTCCATTCTTATGTTCTTATGATTTAAGTGAGTGTAGTTTTTTCAGTACCTGAAAGGTCATTATCAGATGCTGCTTCTATCTGAACATTACCAGACTCATTCATAAGTAGAAGTAATTACTCTACATGTCACATTGTAGTGCTTGCTTTAGTTGTCTTCACTGTCATGGTTACTGTATTCATCATTGTCACTGTGGTCATCATCATCATCATCACCACTCCTTCTTCCATTGTACTATGAATGAATTAAGATTTATTAAGTAAAAATAATCTGCTTGAAATATTGATAGGTAGACATACAGTTTGGCTGTAGTGTTGCCTATATTACTTTAGCCAAGCTAAAGTAAAAAAAAAAAAAAGTTTACCTATGCAACACTGTTGAATATTACATTACTGTACTGTAATACTTAAACTACAGATTAGGTTTTCTTTTATTTATACTCTTAACTCATTACTTAGCACTACAAAATAGATTGCTTTTTATTAGCAGCAGTGGCCATTAAGCAGATTGTCCCCTCATGCAATGTTATTGTTTCATCAAAAGATGCCATTGTGAAATGATTATATAATTGAATTGTTATCAATTTGCCCTTATCAGCAAAAGAAGAAACCTGTGTGTGCTGTTCATTGTAAAAGTACAGTGTAGCCTTGGTACTCGAACTTAATTAATTCCAGAAGGCTGTTCGAGTGCTGATCTGTTCAAGTATTGAACGAATTTTTTCCATAAGGAGTAATGTAACTTTGATTAATCCATTTCAGACCCCAAAAATACACTCACAGCAGCTTTGCGGTGTATTTTTGTATGGTATTTATGATTGTATTCTCATTGTCTTGGTCTCATTTGATAATGAAAGATATATTACAGAAACAGAGATGATTTTTAATGGTTTACAGACTAAAAGTACCTCAAAATTGAGCTCAAAGTAGCGGAAATGTTCGATTTTTGCTAATCTTCAAGAGTAAACAAATCATGTCAATCATCCAATACATGTCAACTCATGGGTCTAATATGCTTTCACAAATGTGCTGATATTATTTATACCATTTTTTCAATAATGCAGGAGTCTGCATAACAGTAAATCTTCTATTCTTTATGTGAATAAAAATACAAAATGGAAAGCAAGCATAATATAAGAGGGACCAGAAGTGGGAGGAGCAATAGGAGAGAAGGGGAGGAGCCAGCAGAAGGAGCATTCAGTATCTGATGAGGTGTCTTGATAGCCTGATACTAGCGGTGGCGCAAATACAATGTTGTATAATTACGCCAGTATTAGCATTAAAGGTTATCTATCACATTTATTTCAACTTGATATCAGAAACACAATAGATAACCTAGAAGCACAATAAAGATGCCAAAATTAATAAAAGGCATATTATATGGAGAGGCAGCACTTACATCAGGGCAAACACACACTAACCAATTTTCTTTTTGGTTGACTGTTATCACTAATCTTCTTAGGCCCCATGGTGACAGATTTAATAAAATAATATAAAAAAAAGCACTCAAAAATGCGAAGAAACACGAAATAGTTTATAGAGAAGTTCACCGGAGTTTTGGATTGAGCAATGGGGAGACTGCACTATGGGGAGACTGATGCACATGTTCTGGCTTGACAAAGCTCCTGGAGAGCGAAACGTTGCCACAATAAAATGTCACATTAGTTGCACTTGTGTCCTTTTAGAGTACCGAATTGTTTGAGTACAGAGCTGTTTGAGTACCAAGGTTCCAATGTACATTCTAGCTGTGTTTCAGTGGTTGCTGCTGAATATAAACTGCCTAATCTCTAGTGAACATGGAAACTTGTAATTTACCATCTGGTACCTTTGCAGCTACACAGAAGTTGACCCAGTAGTTATTGCTATGGATGGAGTGGAGCAATTTAAGAAAGAAGGTTTCGAAATTATCATCATTGATACCTCTGGTCGTCATAAGCAGGAAGATTCTCTGTTTGAAGAAATGTTGCAGATTTCTAATGTTTGTGTAAGTAGCTGTTAGTGAACATTTTTTACTCTTGTATTTTGTAATTCGGTACAAAAGGAAAATTAAGATTTTTTGTGGAGTAAGAGGTTTGTATATGGAGGTCTATTGGCTAGTAAATTTTCTTGAGAAATATAACTATAATTTAGCAGCAAATTATTAATTGATATGTTCATTTAATGTATTTATTTTGTGTTAATAATCCAACAGAAACCTGAAAACATCATATTTGTTATGGATGCCAGTATCGGTCAAGCTTGCGAGTCCCAGGCTCGTGCTTTCAAGGAGAAAGTGGATGTTGGATCAGTAATCATTACCAAGTTGGATGGTCATGCCAAGGGTGGTGGTGCTCTCTCAGCTGTTGCTGCTACACAGTCTCCTATCATCTTCATTGGTGAGTGAGAGAAAAGCTGTTTAAATTTGTAGATTAGAATACAGCCTCTCCTCACTTACCGATGTACTTGTTTACCAACGCCTCAGACTTATGATGGGCTCTCTGACCATATTAGAGCTGATTTTCTCTATTCTTTTTATTTCAGTATACAGTACACTACTGTATAAACATTTAATAATATACCAGAAATGTTATAAATGGTGCAAAGGCGACATTAAAACAGTATCAGAGATGGTTCACACAAACCCACTACAATTATAGTATGCTCCTCATTTAGCGACGCATTTGTTTAACGATGTGGTCTCAGGAACTGAACTCTATCGTTAAGTGAGGAGAGGCTGTATGTACAAATTTAAATACTACTGTATATGTACAGCATATGCTTCACTAATCAATACAGCTAGGGTGTCAAAAATACATTGGTGTATCTTTTATTCCAACTAATTTAAATTTCGGGAGTCTTAATTATAGAGAAATTTCAAATAGAAATAAGAAATTTCTCATTTGAAAAGAAGGTCATTGATGGTTTCTGGGTAACCTTGATAGCATAAGAATTGCTGAAAAAGTTATATATTCTATGGAAAATAAGTTCCTGTTTATCAAGAGTGCCTGACAATTTTTTTTAAAAAGCACTTGGAAAACTTGATAATAAAATTAGTAAATGATGACTAAAGTGTCACAAAATGTTTCATCACAGGTACTGGTGAGCATATTGACAACTTTGAGGAATTCAAAACAAAGCCCTTCATCTCAAAATTACTGGGTATGGGAGATATCGAAGGACTCATTGAAAAGGTAAGACATTATTATAACAGAAACAACAATAATGTACTAATAATTTTTAATAATTATATTCTTATTAAAAAAAATTAAGAGAAAGGGTAATTAGTCTGGGATTAGATTAAAGTTGAGACACAAAAGTTATTATGCAGTAGCTGACATTAAATAAATACATAATGTGGTAATGCAGTAGCTGGCATTAAGTAAATAAATAAATAAATAAATAAATTATATATTTTTTTTTATTTTAATATTATTCTTTTTTCAACAAACCAACTGTATCCCACCAAGGCAGGGTGGCCCAAAAGGAAAAACGAGTTTCTCCTTTTAAATTTAGTAATATATATAGGAGAAGGGGTTACTAGCCCCTGCTCCTGGCATTTTAGTCTCTTCTTACAACACACGTGGCTTGCGGAGGGAGAATTCTGTTCAACTTTCCCATGGAGATAAGTGGAAATAAACAAGAACAAGAACTAGTAAGGAGATAGAAGAAAACCCAGAGGGGTGTGTATATATATGCTTGTCCATGCATGTGTAGTGTGACTGACTTAAGTGTAAGTAGAAGTAGCAAGACATACCTGAAGCCTTGCATGTTTATGAGACAGAAAACAGACACCAGCAATCCTACCATAATGCAAAACATTTACAGGTGTCCGTTTTACACTCGCTTGGCAGGACGGTAGTACTTCCCTCGGCAGGTGCTGTCTACCAACCTACTACCTAGGAAGGCATATACCTACTACCTAGGAAGGTGTATACCTACTACCTAGGAAGGCATATACCTACTACCTAGGAAGGCATATACCTACTACCTAGGAAGGCATATACCTACTACCTAGGAAGGCATATACCTACTACCTAGGAAGGCATATACCTACTACCTAGGAAGGCATATACCTACTACCTAGGAAGGCATATACCTACTGCCTAGGAAGGCATATACCTACTACCTAGAAAGGCATATACCTACTACCTAGAAAGGCATATACCTCCTACCTAGGAAGGCGTATACCTACTACCTAGGAAGGTGTATACCTACTACCTAGAAAGGCATATACCTACTACCTAGGAAGGCATATACCTACTACCTAGGAAGGCATGTACCTACTACCTAGGAAAGCATGTACCTACTACCTAGGAAAGTATATACATGTACCTACTACCTAGGAAGGCATATACCTACTACCTAGGAAGGCATGTACCTCTTCTGGTTTGTTGTTTTATTACTTTATCATCATTTTTCTGTTATGTTGCACAATTTTGATGCAGGAACCTGTGAATGTCTCTACAAATTGACCTCAAACTTTCTTCAGTTGTCTCTTAGGGAAATAAAGCATAGAATTGTAAAGGGGTAGTGTAGTTCTATTTCCAAGTTTTGGTATTTTTTTTTTTTTGTGCATGTATCGTATTCAGATTCTTAAAGCAACGTGGGATTTATAGGGGTCCAGGGATACCTTTCTTTGTTGTGGCAGTGACCAAAGAATAGCTAGTTTAAGATTAGTGTTAGGAGGTGGAATGAGATTCCAGCAGGTTACTTGAATGACAGTTAGCTCTCTCCTATGTCACCCTACAAAATTTTCCATCAAGTGTGGTTGCTTCTTTTTCCTTAATTCGTATCTATTCTCCTTGCATTTACATATATTGTTTATAATTTTCTAGCTCATTCTCAAAATACGTTAGTTCATTGTCTAACATGGAAATATTAGTATTGTATATTATTAGTTTTTGGGTAATTGTTATGCTTCACATAACCCTTATATTCTGTATGTACTGATCTGTTAACATGAGAAAATTTATAATTCTAAAGAATTTTGAACAAAGGTAATGCAGAAAGGTTAAATGATGACAGGTAAATGATTTGAAACTCGAAGACAACGAGGCACTCATCAAGAAGTTACAGCACGGCCACTTCACCCTCAGAGACATGTATGAACAATTCCAGAATGTTCGCAAAATGGGACCCATGTCACAAATTATGGTAAGTGGTTAACTTTCATTACAGTAAGTGTTGTTCAAATCCTTTAAATATATAATTGACTTCAGATGTATGAAACTGTCTAGTAATGCTTGGGAGATTTGAGTAATACTTGAGTGTTGAATGGCATGTCATCTGAGTTTAGCTCATTTGATTAGCACTGGGTTTAGGTTGATTAATATTTATGTATGTTTCAGGGTATGTTGCCAGGGTTTAGTACAGACTTCCTGACGAAAGGTGGAGAGCAGGAGAGCATGGCACGACTCAAGAGGCTAATGACCATCATGGACAGCATGACTGATGAAGGTACAAAAACCAGTAGATGCCAACATTTGTGTATATGTCCTCTGTTTCTACAAGAGTCATATTTAACAGGGTTTAAAGTTACTATGAGCATTTTATTAATTTATGTACATAGTATGTTTTACATTGTACATGCTGAATGTCTGCGGCTCGATCCCTGGCATGAGCGGAAACATTGGTTAGGTTTCTTTACATCTGGTGTCCCTGTTCACCTAGCAGTAAGTTGGTACCTGGGTGTTAAAGTGTTATGGGTCGCATCCTGGGGGAAGGGGGCTAATATATCTTAGATAGGGCTGGGCTTTGAAATGAGCTGAGGTACGATAACAGCTCTTACCCTGTAAAATGTGTAAATAAAAAAAAAATCTGGGCTGAAAGGGAGAGAAAGTGAGGGGATCATTGCAGTCATGGTTAGAGACAAGGGGTAAAGAGGTTTTGAGTACTAGGGGCTTGAGCATCCAGCAGGCATGTGTAAGCATGTTAGATCAGAATGCATAGAGACTAATGGTTTTTACAACTTGACATGCTGATGGAATGTGAGGAAGCCTATACATGTATTTACAAAGGAATTGAGGGAAACCAGTTACCCAGACATAAGTCTTGGAGGTGGGAAGTACAGTGCATGTCTGCACTCCGAAGGGAGGGGTGAGGATATACATAGTAGTTTGGAATGTTTTTGGTTGTCCTACCTTGGTGGAAGACAGCTAGTGTTAAAAAAAATGAAATAGCCTTTTCATATTTATTTTTAAATTTGAACTTCTGTATGGAGTCAACCTCTACTGTGTTGCTGTCCAGTATTTTTTAATGTTCTTGCAACTCATTTGAAATTTTCAGTCATGTATATTTTTTCTTGCTTATTATTATTATTCTTATTATTATTATATTGTTTGGTGAGTTCTCAACTCCTAGGGGTCATATAACCCCTAGGGAAATAGGAGCCAGTCATGTTTATCAGGTATGTCTCCTTTGCTGAGTAGATGGATTGCCGTTGAATTAGCCCTGCTGTAAACACCCCCTTCTAATGCAGCACCATTCATTTGTGCTTGTTAGATTACATCATTGTTTTCTTTGGTGGTAGTCTGTTTACTTTTATTTCATTCAGCAATTGTTTACTCCTAGAGAGCACTCCATTTCCAATTTTCTCAATACATCTTATAGGCATTGAAAAGAAGGTCCAACCTCCCTGGTTAATAATATTTTTCCTTAAACATAATGCAGAATTTCTTATGGTAACAGAGTCTGATTTCTCATATGGGTTCCAGTTATCCTATTTTATTTCTCCATGGTTGAAGTCTTCTTACTATTACTTGTGTAGCAGAACTATGCTCATAGGGGTCCCAGTGCTTAATTACACAAATGTTGTACAATTTTTATAAAATGACGTTAGAGCAGCAATCAGAAAAAGAACGATCACTAGCTGTTGTGAATGGTGTCACCTTCATAATCAAAGGTTAAACTGAGCAACTGTTTGTGGTGCTTATAAATAAAGTGGTTTTGTACTGCAGGGACTGTATTGTACAGTAAAAATAATCAACACTCCCAACACTCAAATAGGTGTCAGGCATTCTCATTAGATCATTTGCAATTAATATTATCAGTAGAAATTAAAGAGTGAAGAAATATCTTAATTCATGTAGGGAAATGAAAATGTTTTGTTTGGAATTTTTATTAACTGCTTTGATTAATGTAAATCAAAGCAGTTAATAAAAATTGTGTTGAATGATGATGAAAGTATTTTCGTTTTGGGGATTTTCTTTCTTTTTGGGTCACCCTGCCTCGGTGGGAGACGGCCGACTTGTTAAAAAAAAAAATAAGTGTAAATAATTTATGGTCTCACAACTGCTGGGATAATATTCATGTAAATAGATGTCTGCTTTCCTCCCCCTTTCCCATCCTCTCACGTTTATTAGCATAATTCTGCAGAATTTTTGTGATGTATTATTTAGACTTCTTTATGTGCCTCTCTGGATTACCTAATTGAATTTTATAGCAGTTTATTTGAGCATTGTATGTACATTGGAAATGCATCAGTGGATGCATGTATATATTAGATTGCTAATTTAAAGTTTGAGAAAAATATTTTAGGCAGGTAAAAGGCTGTGCAAGAAAGGTATAAAATACCGACAATATGAAAGTTAAGACACATGTGCAACATCTGGATATCTTTATTGTAGACGTTTCGCCATCCAGTGGCTTTATCAATACAGATTCTAGGACATAATAGGAAGACAGTAGAACTATATACAAAAGATGAGGTAATCAGTCCCTCGGCCTTGGAGTTAGTGTTCACAGCATCGTGGTGGAGGAGAGTCTGGAGCAAAGGCAAGAAGACTGGCGTTTTTATAGGCGTCAGTGGAAGGGACGGGTAGCAGACGAGGGCAGTCACTGGTAGGCGGGATTCCCCAGTGGAAGTAGGTCCTTCCCAAAGAGATGGGTTAGTTGCAGCAGCCGTGAAGAAGGACATCTACAAGACCTTCTTCACGGCTGCTGCAACTAACCCATCTCTTTGGGAAGGACCTACTTCCACTGGGGAATCCCGCCTACCAGTGACTGCCCTCGTCTGCTGCCCGTCCCTTCCACTGACGCCTATAAAAACGCCAGTCTTCTTGCCTTTGCTCCAGACTCTCCTCCACCACGATGCTGTGAACACTAACTCCAAGGCCGAGGGACTGATTACCTCATCTTTTGTATATAGTTCTACTGTCTTCCTATTATGTCCTAGAATCTGTATTGATAAAGCCACTGGATGGCGAAACGTCTACAATAAAGATATCCAGATGTTGCACATGTGTCTTAACTTTCAGGTAAAAGGCTGTTCTAAAGAGAATCTGTATAATTCAGAAGCAGCAGTAAATTTAATGAGTGTTAGAGCAATTACCACAGACAGGATTTACTGTAGCCTGATTAAAAATAAACATTATTGTATTCTCTCAATTGCAGAACTTGACAGTCTTGACGGAAATAAATTCTTCCAAAAGCAGGGTAATCGCATAAGTAGAGTTGCAAGAGGTGCAGGGGTGATGGAAATTGAAGTGAAAGATCTGCTCAACCAGTATGCAAAGTTTGCCCAGATGGTTAAGAAAATGGGTGGAATGAAAGGCCTCTTTAAAGGTAAGCGTAGCACAGTAAAGTACCATGAAAATTCAAGGTAAATTTTCATTTATTTCTACTGTTTTACAACATAAAATGTTCTACAGTATAGCTGAGCCTGCTTTCTCTTGAAATGTAGTGCGGAGAGGTTGATGTGGGACTACTGGGCTGAGGTGGATGGCTTTGGTTCTTGTTAAAGTTTATTGTCTATATTACATATTTCTCATAAGAGTAATAAGCTGATTTAGATAATGAAAGAATAACTATCTTGATGGGAAAAACAAAATGCTTGGTTGTGAAGCATAATGCAATACAGAAGAATCATTTATTTTATTTTGCATCTTTAGTGTGTTTGCATAGATCAGACATGTTCAAAATATATTAATAGAACAGATGTAGGTAGTAGGTTGGTAGACAGCAACCACCCAGGGAAGTACTACCGTCCTGCCAGATGACTGTGAAACAGAAACCTGTAACTGTTTTGCATGATGGTAGGATTGCTGGTGTCTTTTCTGTCTCATAAACATGCTAGATAACAGGGATATCTTGCTACTCCGACTTACACTTTGGTCACACTTCACAGACATGCACATGCATATATATATACATACATCTAGGTTTTTCTCCTTTTTCTACATAGCTCTTGTTCTTCTTTATTTCTTATATTGTCCATGGGGAAGTGGAAAAGAATCTTTCCTCCGTAAGCCATGCGTGTCGTATGAGGCGACTAAAATGCCGGGAGCAATGGGCTAGTAACCCCTTCTCCTGTAGACATTTACTAAAAAAGAGAAGAAGAAAAACTTTATAAAACTGGGATGCTTGAATGTGCGTGGATGTAGTGCAGATGACAAGAAACAGATGATTGCTGATGTTATGAATGAAAAGAAGTTGGATATCCTTTCCCTAAGCGAAACAAAGCTGAAGGGGGTAGGGGAGTTTCGGTGGGGGGAAATAAATGGGATTAAATCTGGAGTATCTGAGAGAGTTAGAGCAAAGGAAGGGGTAGCAGTAATGTTGAATGATCAGTTATGGAAGGAGAAAAGAGAATATGAATGTGTAAATGCAAGAATTATGTGGATTAAAGTAAAGGTTGGATGCGAGAAGTGGGTCATAATAAGCGTGTATGCACCTGGAGAAGAGAGGAATGCAGAGGAGAGAGAGAGATTTTGGGAGATGTTAAGTGAATGTATAGGAGCCTTTGAACCAAGTGAGAGAGTAATTGTGGTAGGGGACCTGAATGCTAAAGTAGGAGAAACTTTTAGAGAGGGTGTGGTAGGTAAGTTTGGGGTGCCAGGTGTAAATGATAATGGGAGCCCTTTGATTGAACTTTGTATAGAAAGGGGTTTAGTTTTAGGTAATACATATTTTAAGAAAAAGAGGATAAATAAGTATACAAGATTTGATGTAGGGCAAAATGACAGTAGTTTGTTGGATTATGTATTGGTAGATAAAAGACTGTTGAGTAGACTTCAGGATGTACATGTTTATAGAGGGGCCACAGATATATCAGATCACTTTCTAGTTGTAGCTACACTGAGAGTAAAAGGTAGATGGGATACAAGGAGAATAGAAGCATCAGGGAAGAGAGAGGTGAAGGTTTATAAACTAAAAGAGGAGGCAGTTAGGGAAAGATATAAACAGCTATTGGAGGATAGATGGGCTAATGAGAGCATAGGCAATGGGGTCGAAGAGGTATGGGGTAGGTTTAAAAATGTAGTGTTAGAGTGTTCAGCAGAAGTTTGTGGTTACAGGAAAGTGGGTGCGGGAGGGAAGAGGAGCGATTGGTGGAATGATGATGTAAAGAGAGTAGTAAGGGAGAAAAAGTTAGCATATGAGAAGTTTTTACAAAGTAGAAGTGATGCAAGGAGGGAAGAGTATATGGAGAAAAAGAGAGAGGTTAAGAGAGTGGTGAAGCAATGTAAAAAGAAAGCAAATGAGAGAGTGGGTGAGATGTTATCAACAAATTTTGTTGAAAATAAGAAAAAGTTTTGGAGTGAGATTAACAAGTTAAGGAAGCCTAGAGAACAAATGGATTTGTCAGTTAAAAATAGGAGAGGAGAGTTATTAAATGGAGAGTTAGAGGTATTGGGAAGATGGAGGGAATATTTTGAGGAATTGTTAAATGTTGATGAAGATAGGGAAGCTGTGATTTCGTGTATAGGGTAAGGAGGAATAACATCTTGTAGGAGTGAGGAAGAGCCAGTTGTGAGTGTGGGGGAAGTTCGTGAGGCAGTAGGTAAAATGAAAGGGGGTAAGGCAGCCGGGATTGATGGGATAAAGATAGAAATGTTAAAAGCAGGTGGGGATATAGTTTTGGAGTGGTTGGTGCAATTATTTAATAAATGTATGGAAGAGGGTAAGGTACCTAGGGATTGGCAGAGAGCATGCATAGTTCCTTTGTATAAAGGCAAAGAGGACAAAAGAGAGTGCAAAAATTATAGGGGGATAAGTCTGTTGAGTATACCTGGTAAAGTGTATGGTAGAGTTATTATTGAAAGAATTAAAAGTAAGACTGAGAATAGGATAGTAGATGAACAAGGAGGCTTTAGGAAAGGTAGGGGGTGTGTGGACCAGGTGTTTACAGTGAAACATATAAGTGAACAGTATTTAGATAAGGCTAAAGAGGTCTTTGTGGCATTTATGGATTTGGAAAAGGCATATGACAGGGTGGATAGGGGGGCAATGTGGCAGATGTTGCAGGTGTATGGTGTAGGAGGTAGGTTACTGAAAGCAGTGAAGAGTTTTTACGAGGATAGTGAGGCTCAAGTTAGAGTACATAGGAAAGAGGGAAATTATTTCCCAGTAAAAGTAGGCCTTAGACAAGGATGTGTGATGTCACCGTGCTTGTTTAATATATTTATAGATGGGGTTGTAAGAGAAGTAAATGTGAGGGTCTTGACAAGAGGCGTGGAATTAAAAGATTAAGAATCACACATAAAGTGTGAGTTGTCACAGTTGCTCTTTGCTGATGACACTGTGCTCTTGGGAGATTCTGAAGAGAAGTTGCAGAGATTGGTGGATGAATTTGGTAGGGTGTGCAAAAGAAGAAAATTAAAAGTGAATACAGGAAAGAGTAAGGTTATGAGGATAACAAAAATATTAGGTGATGAAAGATTGGGTATCAGATTGGAGGGAGAGAGTATGGAGGAGGTGAATGTATTCAGATATTTGGGAGTGGACGTGTCAGCGGATGGGTCTATGAAGGATGAGGTGAATCATAGAATTGATGAGGGGAAAAGGGTGAGTGGTGCACTTAGGAGTCTGTGGAGACAAAGAACTTTTTCCTTGGAGGCAAAGAGGGGAATGTATGAGAGTATAGTTTTACCAACACTCTTATATGGGTGTGAAGCATGGGTGATGAATGTTGCAGCGAGGAGAAGGCTGGAGGCAGTGGAGATGTCATGTCTGAGGACAATGTGTGGTGTGAATATAATGCAGAGAATTCGTAGTTTGGAAGTTAGGAGGAGGTGCGGGATTACCAAAACTGTTGTTCAGAGGGCTGAGGAAGGGTTGTTGAGGTGGTTCGGACATGTAGAGGGAATGGAGCGAAACAGAATGACTTCAAGGGTGTATCAGTCTGTAGTGGAAGGAAGGTGGGGTAGGGGTCGGCCTAGGAAAGGTTGGAGGGAGGGGGTAAAGGAGGTTTTGTGTGCGAGGGGCTTGGACTTCCAGCAGGCGTGCGTGAGCGTGTTTGATAGGAGTGAATGGAGACGAAAGGTTTTTAATACTTGACGTGCTGTTGGAGTGTGAGCAAAGTAACATTTATGAAGGGATTCAGGGAAACCGGCAGGCCGGACTTGAGTCCTGGAGATGGGAAGTACAGTGCCTGCACTCTGAAGGAGGGGTGTTAATGTTGCAGTTTAAAAACTGTAGTGTAAAGCACCCTTCTGGCAAGACAGTGATGGAGTGAATGATGGTGAAAGTTTTTCTTTTTCGGGCCACCCTGCCTTGGTGGGAATTGGCCAGTGTGATAATAATAATAATAAAAGATGTAGACTATATTAATCACAAATAGATAATTAATTTTATTATGTCAACAGGAGGAGACATGTCCAAAAATGTGAACCAAATGCAGATGAACCAGCTGAACCAACAGATGGCCAAGATGATGGACCCACGAGTGTTGCAACAGATGGGAGGTTTCAAGGGGCTCGAGTCCATGATGAAGCAGCTTCAGCAAGGCGGTGGACCCATGGGCATGGGCAAAAATCCCTTTAAATAATGAACCTTTTGATACTTTCTTACCACTTCTGATTTCTGTCAGTTGATTATAGCTTTTCATACTATGTTTTTCAACTTCAGGATTTACTTATATAGATGGAAAGGTTCATCTTAGGAGTATTGTAGTTTAAGTGTTGTATTATATATTGATAAAAACATTCTCTTATAGATAAAATATATTGCTTTGTCTTTGAAAAATAAAATTATTCATGTAGAACTATTTTATTAATAAACACTATTTTTGCTTAATGTGTTATGAAGAAATTACATATATTAATTATATTATAGATAATAGTTATATTATAGTTCTATGTAAGTATTTCCTGAGAGTATATTACTTATGAAGGTAAAGGAATTAAAGTTTTTGTATGAATTTTTTATTATTGAACCACATCTACATTATAGTACATGACTATGGAAATATAAACACATATGCAGTATAATGTGATCTGTTTGTGACTTGAAAAAGCCCGCTGTGTGGGCGAAACGTTGTCAATAAAGGATCACATTATACTGCATATGTGTTTATATTTCCATTGTGTCGGTATTTTATATCATTTATTTCCAGTACATGACTATTTTTCCAGAGGCATTCACAACTCAGAGTTCTGCCCTGCTGTAATATTACAAGTTGATGAAAAACTCATGGCCTCAGTCAAATGAAAGGTGAATTCAGAGA
Organism: Cherax quadricarinatus; assembly: GCF_038502225.1. NCBI lineage: Eukaryota > Metazoa > Arthropoda > Malacostraca > Decapoda > Parastacidae > Cherax > Cherax quadricarinatus. Next base: position 7,445,229 of record NC_091314.1, on the reverse strand, counting down.
GAGAGACATGACCACACAGTCTTACTGTGGCCAAAAATCTAACCTTAGATAACATAAAGTCTAAATAAACCTTAGAGAAAATGGCAAATTACTGTACTATTAAATACTGTTAAATGTTATACTGTTTCAACAATAATAATAATGATGATAATGTAATTAGGTTCACTAGGTATAGTTTATAGACTTAAATCTTT